>NC_072731.1:202483052-202691549 GCF_026930045.1 Uloborus diversus
ACGAAAAACGCGCCGAAAGCGTATGAACATTGTCGACACTTGTTCACGCTCTTGAGCGACGCGTAGCATGCGCAATAAGAAAAGAGTTCGAAGCTCGCGAGTTTTATTCTTGGAAGTCACGCTTATTATATTTCCTATTTATACATGAATATTTATTAAACCATGTTCTTGAAACGTTAGCTGCAGTATTAAATGATTGTATGCATCTTTATTCATGAATTAGTGTTTGATAATGCGTTGTATTCTTATATGATGACTTGGGTATGTTCGTATATGATGACTCGTATTTCTCGTATGTTTGTATTTGATGCCACATTTACTCATTTTTGAATCAATTGTATTCAAAAAAAAAAAAAAAAAATGAATACATTCAGAGTTTCATTTTTGAATACATTTTTTTTAACAGTGTATCTTTAGAAAGTACAGTCGGGGCAAACCTAACCTAGTAGCATGGTCAAGGCTACGCAGATCCTAATCACATCATTTCGACGTTGACAGGTTACGCTAGCCCTAACTATATCATTAATAATTGTAATATTATGTGCCTTTTTGATAAAATGTTACCGATCTTTATAATATTTTAATGGTGCAATTCAATAATTTAACTTTTCAGTTAATCTTCGCTCATAACACCCTGAGTTTGCAATCCATTGCTTGCAATTTTCAAAAATTACAAATCAGCATAAGAAGGATTATTATAGCATTTGAAATAAGCACGTGGAATAGTAGAGTTTTCTTAGAACGACAAATACAAACTAAACATTATTGAAAAGATAGTCTATCGTGAAAACCCAAAGGAATATCGGTAGTTTGCTAAAAATTATGTTATTCATGCTTCATAGTATAAATTACTGCACTGGCATCCATAAAAATATATAAAATCATTATAAAAGCAGATAGAGTTTAATTTCGGGGGAGGATCTTAACAATTTTTACTTGTTTGTAGACTTCCGTATTACGCCTGGAAATACGTTCCTAAACCACGAGATCTGAGGTTGAACCCCAAAACCATCTCAATGCGTCACACAACAAAGGAGCTCGTTTGTGCGTACGTGTGTATATAACTATCTATGTCCCTATCAACCTATCTAGGAAAGTACGATGTACGTGTGTTCGCAGTACAAAATTAGACGTATTAAGACAATGTATATGTTAGGGTAAAATGTACTAAATATGGAAAATGTTATAAACTTAAAAACACATTACAGGTTTGCCAACTGCTCCGCAAAAATAGCGGAACTCCACAGCTCCGCAATGAAGTTATTTTGCTCCACATTTCTCATTTGGTCTTAATTCTGACCAGAGTTACCAAAAGTTTTAGTAATATAAAATTTATTTTATCATATTTAGCTAGTTTGTTATGACAGGCATGTAAGTATGGAAATCAAATCCTTAACTCAAATCATGACACATTGTTATTGGGTTAAATTGGTAAAAGTGTTATTAGTTTAAAAATATAATTAGTCTTAGGCTAGTGCTTAAAATGATCATCAAAGCTCAAAAACAATTTTAGATAAGAGGTTTATTTTTTTTTATTTTTTTTTAAATAAAATATCTAGCTGCTCCGCAAAACTTCAAAATGCTCCTCAAAACCACCACCGATGCTCCTCAAATTGTTTCTCAAAGGTTACCAACGCCGCACATTATCTTTTTCCTGACGTTTTACGCTGTTCATTTGAAATTGAACAAACAGTAACCTCGCAAAAATAGTGTGAAAGAACATTTTCAACCCTTTGAGGAAGGACTACGAACTTTGCGCTTGAAAATGGAAGTTAGAAATACATTTGCGATTGAGATGCACAAAAGAGTTTTACGAATACTGCTGAAGGAACTCTCGTTTTCACTCCAAAGAAATTAAGACAATTGATTATTATAAATCAGTTGTCTAAATGTATCTTATTGTCTTAATAAAAATATTAAGACAACAAGATTGTACAAAATTTACAAGAATAAATTGAATTATAAAGAATTAAAATATCAGCAACACTTTAATTATAAAAATGCTTATTTTGAGAATACAATAACGAGTTCGACAACGTCAGTTTCATTTAATCTTGAAAATTTAATTAAACAATTAAGAAGATTTTTAACTTTTTGCTGTGCTTTTTAAGAATTAAACTTGTACACCTTTTAAGAAACTGATGGACTAAATATCACCTTTTTGGTCTTTTGGAACTGAAATCTCCAAAAACCGTCTGGTTAAAAAAAAAAAAAAAAAAACATATTTCCTATACTTAAAATATAATCTTCTTTTTTTAGTTCATAGAAAATTCCCTTTTAGAAAGAAAGTGTAAAACTGAATATTTCTTTTCAAATTAGAAAGTCACCCGTCAAGGTATGATGGGTGAAAATTACTTCCATATTTTAACGAAGCAATTGCCTGTTTGGTGATAGTTTGATTGTTAAAATTTTAACCCTAACTCCAGTGGATAAACCCTAAACTCTAGTAGATAGCGTTCATCGTCGACCACTTTTTCGTTTTTGCATTCTCCTAAAATGACAGTCTTACCAGTTAAACAGTTAAGTGACCGGATCCAGCTCAGTTTTGACAAAATAAAGCATTTCCCTGCATGTCAAACATTACCAAAAAAATGTTATCAAATTATCATGTCGTAGTGCGAGTTTCATTGCTGATGACGCCAGGAGCGTTACTCGATCATTCGCTGTTATATATGAATGAGGATGTGATATTCATATTGTTTTCAGAAGAGTCAATTCAAGTTTCTAAGAGCTAACTCATAATTTATGTAATTTATGTTTCTTAGTCGCATTGTTATGTTTTTTAGTCGCAAGTTGATTCGTAAATCTGAGCCCGTGTTCGAATGCACTTTTAAACTATCATTCATTGCAATGGACAATATCATCCGTTTCAAAATACACATATACACACATTAGTGTTTGAGCTCATCAATACTAGATATTTATTACTAGATTTCCCTTTCTAAAGATGTATACTTTACGTTTAACTTAAAAATATTCATTGATGTATTGTATCGAGTATGAATGGTTTAGGTATATAATATCTTAAAGTTGAAATGAAATTCAATTACGATATCAAAACTTTTGTAATTATTTTCATATCAGTTACCGAAAAAAAATTGTTGGCGCAGGTAAGATTTTACCGTTTTAAATGTTAACAATTTCTGAAAACCTGTATTCGCTATGAACGAATCAAAGGATTATTTTATCTCTTGGATTTTCGAACGACGTATGGAACATTTTGAATAGAACAAAGCTCCTTTTCTAAGCATTTTGCTCCGGGAAGTTTTGATAAGAGCGCGCTTAATCTTTTGAGTTTTACTTCACATAAACTAGTTACGTTTTACCTAGACTTCGAGAAAAGAATGAGTCAGTTTTAAATGGTTAATATTAAGTTATTATTAGAAATATTTTAAGAACAGTAGTTCAAATTTGATCAGGTATAATTATATTTCATAAATACAGTGTCCGAAAAGTCCTTGAAGCATTTTAAAACTTCATTGCAAAACAACAAATTTTCGTATAAATATGCTGTTTGCGCTATAGTACTTCACAGGATCAAGAACTTTTTATGACATCATAAAAAAAGGAGAAAAAAGTAAAAAAAAAAGAAAAAAAGAAAAAAAAAAAGTGCAATTTTAAGCAATCTCTTTATTGTCGAAGAATAACTTTATGTAAGGTGTTTAATCTTGTTATAAAGAAGAGATCAATACCTTTTGAACTCCTGACACACAAAGGAAGGGGGTTGGTTATAAGTTTGACGTGTGTGTATCTGTCTGTGGCACTCTAGCGTCTAAACGGTTGAACTGATTTTGAAACAAAGAAATTTGTTTGAAAGGAGAGTTGATCGAGAGTGTTTTTAGCTAGGTTGCGTCTTCAGATGTCACTAATTACGGAATATATTAATTAGAAACCTCTAAAAGGTTTTTTGAGATTTTTGCAGCGGAAACATATTTAAACATTTTAAAATTTAGTACCAAAACAAAGGTATTTTTTTCTGCTTCTGATGGAATCTTTGGAACTTCCATGTTATATAGAATTCGAATTATAACGTTTTTTTAAAGAAGATTTTAAATACTGCTAAGATTTTATTCAGCGATTAGTAAACGAATTCATTGTTGCCCGACAAAGAAATTAAAATCAATGATTTAAAATTCTTATCTGCTGCCAGTTTTTATTTGTTAATTCATAAAATACTTGTACTTGATTTCAATAATATAAGGCTTTTAAAAGGAATTTCAATTTTCCCTCTTGATTCTAAAATTGCGACCCAGTCGGTTTTTTTTAATTTTTTAATTTTAGTTACTTGTATTACCAGAGTTCAATGTGTATATCGTTTGTGGGCGTAGGATGAATCCGATTAAAGTTTAGATGTGGTTCGAGCAACATACGTTACGCATATAGAACTCTAGTAATGAAAAGTATTGCTTCTGTTTAATAAAATGATTTAACACCTCGCATGACGTTTTTTTTCTTACTGTTGTTAGTTGTAGGTACCCTTTTTTCTTTTTTTTTTTCATTTTTTTACTATTTTTGAACGTGTGAAGTGTTAGGTGCAAACCGCATATTGATACGACAATTTGTTGCTTTCTGTCGTTACCCTATATTTTGAGTTTACTAAATCTTTGAAGTTTTTTTTTTTTTTTTTTTTTTTTAAATTTTTGACCGTAGGTACATTAAAACGAAGTGAGTGAAGAAGATTCTGCTTTCATATAGCGAGGTAAGTTAAATATATTTTAAGCAGGGCAACAAAAAATTAAGTTATAGATTAAATTCTATTAATTAAGTGTGACGTTCTTTGCAGCATCTGAATGTAATAGCGTAAGTGACAATATTTAACTCTTTTATTGTATTTTTATTTTGATAATTTCATTGGCCTATCTGGGTGTAAAATGAGAAAAATAAACTTCAAATTTATTCTCATCATTATCTTGGTCATTTCATAGTATTTCAATGTACGGGACACTTTACAGCTAAATTACAGTATTTTTCTCTCTGAAAAAATACAAGTAGGAGTTTAAAATAATTGAAAACTTGGTTATTTATTTTTTTTCTAATGAAAAAACAAAACAAATGTTTTGAAACGTGGCTGTGAAAAGATCCGCACATAACATTGAATACGTTAAAATAAACCCTCTACAAATTAGAATTGCAAAATTGACGATGAAAGTGTTGATGCAATAAGAGTTCATTTCGAACACCTTAATTACGAATAAGTTGCTTAAAATGCTTTTTAAATATTTTTTTCACATTTCAAAGTTTAATTTTAATTTAATGAAACATACTTTAAATCAACGTTTCTCAAACCTTTTTCACCCGAGAGCGAGCAAAAAATCTTTTGACCAAATTTCTCGGACCGGTAAGTCTTTTTCCTCTTTTTTGCAGCCCACTCGCGTTTACTGACCGTTAAAAACTTGTCAAAACATTTTGCTTTTTTTTCTTACAAAGTAATAATAAAAAAGGAAATAAAGAAAATTTTTCTTGGCAATTTTTTGTAAGTGAAAGCGTAAGAGTAAAAAAAAAATACATAAGTAAATGAATATTCGTGAAAAACAATATTGAATTATGAAAATGAATGTTAAAAAACGCCACTTCTAGATTATGTTACAAATTATTGTTATTTTATTTATATTTATTTATGTTATTTCATTTATTTGTACATTTATTATTGTGAAAATAAACTTTTTTTTTTGAGCAAAAAAGCAAAATTCTTTGAGGGTCGGTCAAATTTTTCTGCGGACTGGTCCGCCGCCCTACCGGTTGAGAATCGCTTCTGTAAACTATAATGTCTTACCCATGAGTTCAGATCATTCAGTTCCAGCGCTTACTCTTTCAGCTTCAATAGCAATGTTGTGCGTGAAATCAACAACATGATTCACTTGGATATTAATGGGAGATTATCATGCAATCCTGGGTAATAGCAGAAAAGGAAATCTAATAAGTTGGAGCGCGGATCTTTTAACTCTTACAGAAGAAATAGCTTTCTTACTTTATAATCATTTAGTTTCAGTAGACGTTTTCTTTTCATTTTAGAAAATTCATAAAAAATAATGTAAGTGTAATGCAAACAACTGATCAGTTCAAGTGTGCAGAAACTTATTCTTTAAAATAGGGTTAAAAGCATCATCATTTCACAAGTATCATTCTTTGAATAATAATTTTGATACAATTTTAATAATAATAAATACATCATAACAAATAAATAATTAAGCATATATTATTCATGAAATAACGGAACAAAATTTGCATTAAAAAACGCACGTTCTTATAATCTATAGCTGAGACAAAGCTAACTTTTCAATGTTGAGAAGGCTACGCAATCACACCATTACAAAGGCTGCCAGGTTAGGTTTGCCCCAAGTATACATTTTTACCGACTCATTAATTTTCTCCTCTTTCAAAATTATTTTTAAAAAAGTACCTCAGTTTCCAATGAATTAGAAACCTTTAAAATTTGCATTTGAATGTGTGCACTGTGAAAGTGTCTGGAGGGAGTATCGCGATATGGAGCATGTTTTGTTGGCATGAAAGTTCTACCCCGGTATTCCCCTTGGGTAAACAAACAGCCTTGCGATACCTAGACATGCTGGCAGATCAAGTGCACACTGCATTTTTGCATTTTTATCCTGATAGCGACGGAGACTTTAGACAATAATGCAACTATTCATCGTGCAAGAAGACTTGAAAATAGGTGCGTTGAGCATCAGTCTGATTTTTAACACCTTCCTTGGCCACCGCGTGGGCCGGATCTTAACTCCATAGAAAAGTGTGGGATATGGTGGAAAGACGCATCCGACAGCACTCTCCTGTTCCATATAACTTACAAGATCTAAAAAGCTGCATAGCCAATGCATGGTATTTATTCTCTGCATGTAAATGCACGCCAGAAGCTTCTAGATTCGATGCCCAAACGAATCAGAGCTGTTATCAGTGCAAAAGGTGATCCAATAAAATATTGCTCTTAATATTTTATTGGATCACCTTTTCTAATTCATTGACCAGTGAGTATAAATGTAATGTAAACATTTAAAGGAAATCATGGATTTTACTGTAATGTCTTAAAAAATATTAAGCATTTTGAAAAAGGAATAAAAAATAAAAGATAAACTTGAAACAGCGTAAAACTTTTACAGTAATAAATAAAGGTGACACTAAAACACTTTATAAGCAAGCTAACTTCAAAACATCATAACCAAGTAGTAGCAAAATTGCTGGGAAAAATCACCTCAAAGTATATAAGGTTTAACTCACATGGTCGAGGCTGAAGAACTGAAGCTGCATCGGATGTTACTTCTAAGCCTCAATAATATTTTACTCCTGCTATTGGATAAAATGTTTTGATAAATCAGCTGCGAAAAAATCGCGTCAAATAATTTTACGCGTGTTTCGAACCGTTTGTGTTCGATGTAGGAAGAAAAAAGGTATTTAGGTTTGGCTTTCTGAAAATACTATTTCGAATGACAATTTTAGACTTGTTGTAGATATAATTTACACGATAAACGAAGCCTGATGATAATTTGCTTGAATATAAAGGGTTCTGTAGGATTTGTGTCTCCTTAAAAATAAATAGAAATATGTATTTCGACAATACTTTTGCGGAAAATATTTTAAAAGTTACACAAAGTCAATAATTTAAAATTGTTACAAAAATTTGTTACACGCTTAAAATAGTGTCTTTAAAGCCTTTTTAGAATTCTTTTGAACTTTAATCAATTTAAGAAACATTTATTAAACTGTTTTTTCAAATTATATAAAAATGACTTTACACGCTGAAAAATTTTGAGGCTTTTTTTTTTTTGGGGGGGGGGGTGAGAAAAGAGTTTTCGGAAATAATATTTTGGATTTCTATCACTAGGTAATCGGGAAGTAGTATGATTTTTTTAAAAAGTCTGCAATACTATTTAAAAATATCAGGAGATTCTATTGTAGCCGTTTTTAGCATCACACTTAGTAACTCTTTACTAAACATTGGGCATAACGTTTTGCCGAATTGAAATATCTTTAAAAACTTCTGTAGACTGAAATATTTGTCACTAAAATATGGCATTACTGTTACACAAAATGAAAAACACAAGTTTAATTTATCATGCATGCATTTAAAAAAATGAGCAACTCGCTCTAATCTGATTTTTAGCTCTTTTATGACTAGCTTGCTGTAGGAATATGAAATCTATAAAAGCAAGTACATACAGCGGCTAAATTTGAACAAAAATTAGAAGACTTGTAGATTATACGACAAATTGTGGGATGGTGGGCACTCTTTCTGAAATTCCGCGTTAAAAATTCAGAACACATTTCTTTTTTTTTTAAGTTCCATTCTTAATACTTGAGGCGTTTAATATATAAAAAAATGTTTTGTCGACTTCTTTATAAACTTCTTCATTTTCTTAAACAGCTCAGGTTTCTTGATTTTTTTTTAAAGAAATTAATTTTCGTTTGCATAACTTTTGGACCGCGCTTTTGTTTTTGTTCAACAAGTATAAAATTGCTACTACATGCGCATTTAACTTTAATGACAGATTATGGCTAAACTTAATATGGCTACCATTTCTCAAATAGCCACAGCAATAATGTTGAACTGGAAGTGTTTTCAAACTCTTGAGCAAAGAGAAAAGATGGGAGTTCTTTATCCTAACGTCCAAAAGCAATCTGCATATGGAACGTGCTTAGGTTGTTGTGTTCCAAATCTTGTGATTTACGTGAAAGCGATTACACCTTAAAAGCAACAAGATGAAAAATATCATTGTCTTTCAAAAAAAACAAAAACAAAATCAAAATCTGTAGATACAGTATTTAAGTGTCTTGAACTGGTTTTATTGGGCTCCAATGTAAAACGAGCTAATGTGTGCCTCACATGGCTTCCTTTTACTCCAATTTAATGTCATTTTCCCATTATTTTCAATTTTAATGTGATTCAATAGTTTACTCTCTAAATATCACCAACAGTGGCCAAATTGAAACCAGATTTAAATGAACTCCTCCACTCTTCTCCTCCCCTCGAGTGATATTAAGACCTTATCGGTTTGATGAGGGGACTTAAGTCTACTATCCAGGTAAGAACAGATTGAAGGAGGGGAAGGAACAGCGGGGGAAATTTTGGGGAAACCAGATTAAAAAAAAAAAAGAAAAATTGCCAAATTTGTCGCCAAGATGGAGACAAAACTTGACGACCAAAAGACTGGCGATATAAGTGTCCGCCAAATAGTAACACCACTTGAGTTTACATGGAAATTGACAATGATTTCCCCCCAAAAAGGGGCAAAAGACCCCCTTAGAAACACCCGAATGCAACCAAAAGCATTATTATCACATGACTTCCTTTTACTCCAATTTAATGTCATTTTCTCATTATTGGCAGTTTTAATATGATTCAATAGTTTACTCTCTAAATATCACTAACAGTGACCAAATTGAAACCAGATTTAAAAAAAAAAAGAAAAAAGAAAAAAAAAATGCCTAATTTGTCGCCAAGTTGGCGACAAAACTTGGTGACCAAAAGACTGGCTATATATCGCCAAGTGTCCGCCAAATTATAACACCACGTGAGTTTGCATCGAAATTAACAATGATTTCCCCCAAAAAAATGGCAAAGGACCCTCTTTGGAGCATACGAATGCAACCAAAAAGGAAGGTGCACAACTAGACCCCACTAGAAGTCTACGTATCAAATTTCAACTTTCTAGGACATACCGTTCTTGAGTTATGCGACATACATCCACACATCCACACATACATACATCAGACGTCACGAGAAAACTCGTTGTAACTAACTCGGGAATCGTCAAAATGGATATTTCGGCTGTCTACGTTCTTAGGCACTTATCCACGTGTGGTTGAGTCGAAAAAAAACTTAACATTCATTAAGGGGTGAGCAAAATCCAAATTAAGGCCGAATTTTGAGTGAAAATTTTTTCGCGAATACAATACTTCCTTTTTTGTAAAAGGAATTAAAAAGATCTGTTGTCTTTCGATAGATAGACCTACTTTTGACTATCGAATTAGAAGTTAATTTATTAAACTGTAATGTATTTTTTCAGTAATTCAATTCCAAACATCGCAACGCAGAATAATTGCTTAGAGAACATTTACACAAAAAAAAATAAAATAAATAAAATAAATGTATTGCTTGATCTTTATGGTGGAAAGCTTCGTTCGATTTTCAGCTAGCAATATTGCATTACGAAACGATAATTCAACTTAATTTAGTTTTTTACTCAATTGGAAACTTGAAATTTCTTATTTTTAAGATACCAGAAATAGATGTAATGACAAACACGAGTATTAATAACTGATGATTTGATAATGCATAACAGCTGCTCCTCGAAGTTAATTAAGCATGTCTGCTTCAATTTCAGCACTCGAAATTAAATTTCTTGCAGTACATTGCCGCTTTCGTAAAAACTTCTTTTAGAATTTAAACAATTACTTAACTTTTCCTAGGCTTATTATGTATTACTTTCATTGAACATAGTTTTATTTTTATTTGTGAAAAAAAGTTTTAGTGTAATAACGTTCATTATTATTTTTCAACCGGTAAGGAATGTGGGTATTACATGAAAAAAAAAAGACGAAACAATTCTATTTGCGTAGCTAAGGTAAACAGTAAAAAGATACTTCCTTTATTCTTTGCACGAACTGATGAATCGAATTTCTTACTTTAAAAGAAAACAGAACGAAGTTGAAAAACGAAAAAAGTTCTGACTACTTAATTATTTTTCATATCACTCATTATTTTGAAAAAAAAAGAAAAAGAACAAAACTAGTTAAGTAAATTAGTTGTATATTTGATCCCTTGTTCAATTAATTTTTTCTCAAACTAGAACTACTTTCTGTCTGATAAAATATGTGCATCGAGTTGTAATTAATCTTTTAATTCAGACAGATTATATATGAATCACCACAATAATTTTAAAATCTCGAAATTTAATTTGTTTTTCCTTCATACGTAAATGCTTAGTTAAATTAGTCATTTGCATGTCATTTTTAGAATCATATTCTTTTTGTAACAATAAATGATTGTCTACGATCTTAAAATGAATAAAACTAGCTCATGTTCAAAGAAATAAAGGAAAGAATATATTGGAACTGTACTCCTGACATTTCACTTACGGTTTTGCTAATGTTATTCATGAATTTATTTAGGAACTAGTGATACCCGCACGGCTTTGCCCGTAATAGAAAAATTAAGAGGTCTTTTGGTTCGCCTGTATATTTACAAATGATGTATGGTGAATTTTCTCGCCAATTGGCTTGTACCCATGTTACGGTTCCATGTTATGATAATTTCGTATCTCGCCAATAAGCTTGTGCCCATGTTACGGTTACACGTTATGATAATTTCGTAATTTACTCGTCCATCCTATGATATTTTTGTTCTTAAAATTGGAAAAAATGGTAGCAAAATTGAATTTTTTATGTATTTTTTAGATCAACATCATTTGGGTTATTTAGAAAAAGTTAAGCTATAAACTTATATAGTGATTTGAGAATTGGCTATATGTTTATTTTTTCTCATGATTTTACAATATTTATTCTTTAATATAAGAAATTTAAACTATGTTGAACACGTTCATTGCAAAGTCAAGATAGTTTAATTGTATTTTGTTATTCTGTTTTGAACATTAACATTTGTTTCTTTCGCAGGTGTATTAAATGCGTTACGGGTAAAAACTTAGATTTTGACGAAATGGAAAAAAAAAAAATGTTCAATTAAGTTTCTTCGAGTGCTGGTTCCTTTCATTTTTGACATTCTGTAACAATTTTATTCATAATATATACTATATGAAATGTAATTTAGTACTTAGTTACTAATGCCTCAAAAATTGATAAAAAATCTTACGATTTATAAGAGGTACATTTGTTTTAGGATAGTTGCACATTTAATGTCATGCTAGTAAAATGTGATTGCAAAGTAAATGAGAGATGACATAAAAATATAGGCAAAATACGGAATCATGTCATTATGTAATATATATCATTATGTACAGCCCTCTTTAACGCAATGGGGGGAAACCCTTGACATCTAGTGGGTTGTTCTGATAGATAAAGGAAAGCAATCAACGACTACTGCTGTTATCGAACCGTGAACGCGTTCAGTTCATTCAAAAAAGGTGGAGAGAGTGAAGAGCTCAATTCTTGAGGGAAATATTTTGAGTCACGTGATACATTTGAAAGTAAAGCATTGAACAAAGTCAGGTTTCTTACACTTGTTTCAAGTAAAACATGTCTCCCATTCATCGAAGTTAAAACATTTGACGTGAGATCGTTGTCTCAGCATTTCCTAAGCAAATAATTGGACTTGTAGTTTCCAGTTGTTAGTTCTGGCTCTAAGGCCCAGTTCTATCGAGAAGTTCTGTCTTTTACGAGCAGCGATGCGTAAGTAAACTAGGTAACTTAAACAAAAATAGATTCAATGTCCTCTATTTTTCCTTTTTATTGTTGATTTTACTGCCTCTACCATGCCAAGGCATTTACGAAGCTAGATTTGTAGTTTATTATTCTTACCGTTGGTTCATCACGTACAGTTAATAGAATTCAAACTTAGGATATTGCGATCGCAACGCAATATACTAACGATTTCTTTTGCCAATCAGTCACTGGCGCATGAAAATACTGTAGCCAGCCTAATCATTACAGTGTGAAGTAATTTTTGCTTAGTGTGTTTACCCAATGAATTTACCTATATATGATTGAGGACTAATTATGTACCTCACAATAGCGGTCATCTTAGACAGGTATTCAACTTACAAGGGGGGTCAACTTTATAGTTTTTATTGTGATTGAATGGCTGTGGACTACGCTTAAAGGTTTGTTTTAGATAACGAACCTACGTTCTTTTAAACAAGGTTCAAAACCTTTTAAAAATCTGCAAATCTTTCAAGGAATCTACAAATCCTGACTCCGGAATGCCACTCTTAATCTCTCCCGGGTGTTTGCACCCTCCAGCGAATGCAGATGCGAGATTGGGAGAGGCTTATGGCTGGTAAATTATGTAAGCAATAGGCGTCACTCTAGTAGGTCTCATACGTAAATGTACAGTGTCTAGAGTAGTAAGTGGTTAAGAGCTGTTCCATTGAAGATATAAGGACGTTCACGCACCCTTTATCAGGGTAATCCGTAAAGCCAGCAGTGTGTGTGTGTGTGTGTGGGGGGGGGGGTATGATACGGGTGTGTTCGCCTCATTTCGTGCCAACCTCAATCTGAGAGACAATAACGTATCATTCGCACTTTTAAGCATTCGCATAATAAGATGCTGTTTGACTGAAATGAACGTAACTGTTACTGCCAAATTGAACTGAAATGCAGGGAGTAATGGATACTTCACTGCTCATAGAAAACTAATTACAAAATACAAGTACATATCTTCACCTCTGTTTATAACACCTTTGCCTCCAACTGGTAGATTTGGAATTCACATTAAAACCGTCTGTGAGTTATTGCATCCATGTACTGTAAGGCGATTTGAAAAGAAACACAGACTGTAAAAAACTGCGCGGAATAACACACAGTGAGAAATATTGTGCTATTTGAAATAAATTGATTTCTATGTGTTTAAATAGTGAAAAATGAAATTGAATTTATGGTTAATGCTGCTTAACATCGGAAAGCTCTTGAAAATAGTTCTCTTGTACCCGGAAATAAATGTATGCTGCAATGTTTATCAATTTCTTTTTTATAAACTAATACTACGTTTAAAATTACGTTCCTCTAAAATATCCATTTTATTTCAGGAATTGAGTAACGAAAAATTTGCTAAAAGAACCTTTCAAGCCTATACGTTTATTGGGAAACGAATTTTGCCAAGTCTACTATAAATTAAAGAGAAAGACCATTCTGATCGAAATGTCCCCTTTACTAGTCGAAATAATGTATTTTGAGAATATAGATATTACTTTAGTTTTCCATAAATTTGTTTTATTTTTTCGATACATGCATGTTTCTACAATTTTATATGAGAATGACATTTTTACCAATAATAAGTACAGCTTAGAGCAACTAATTTTTTTGTCATGAACATCTGGCATGAAACATTTTACGCATTAAAGAAACGATGGAGCATGGATTTCGAATAAAAATACATTGCACAAACAAATATACGCAATGCGCTTGTTTAAGAAATATTAAAATATCTCTAGAGGAGTGTTTCAGAAAAGCATCAAGTAAGCCTCATCAAATTTTCCGCTGACTAAAAATAATTTGATATGAATCCAATTTTACTTGTATTGTTATACGGGCTACAAAAAATAATTTCATATAAATTCAATTTTACTTGTATTGTTATACGGGCTTTCAGTTTCAGCCTCCATTATTTCAGTTTTAATTTACTCCTATATGGCATGGTTTCTAAAATTAAAAAAAGGAAGTAAATTTAAGAAAAAAAGAAAGAAAAACAATATAATTCATTCTGAAAGAAGTTTTTCACTTACATCAGAATAATTACATGGTATTTTTTATCTGCAGATAAAAAGTTTTACCGTTGCGTTTTGGTTGTTTCGTAGTTATGTTTCGAATTACAAACTAAACTATTAATTGATCTAGTTCTTAGTATCTTGAAATTTCAACTCAACACTCGAACCTTATGTTTAAGCACTTTTACGAGTAAATCAGACTTGACTCGAGCCGTTTCTCTTCAGGTAATTTTATACTGCGCCATAAACGCTGCTCTAAGCGGGAACTTTGGCCAATAGAGGTGCTAATGCCGATTGTGTGAAACGTCTGATGTAGCGAATTTAGAACGTTCTAATCTAACAGTATTAACATAATTGGATTCGTTGAATGCGTGGGTGCTGCACCAGGTGGTTGTTACATCTGTAGTTAATGATATATTTTTAAACTGCTAAGCGAACATTTCCAACTCCTCTTGTAAAACTGAAGTCTGATTTTAAGCATGATGTTTTGATTTTGCAATACTTATGGTACATGAAGCATGCTTAATAATAATTTTAAGACACTAATAATGCGTAAAATGTATACTTCAACAGTTTGCTATTTTTACGGACAATAATCTACACATAATATGCACATATTTACAGAGATTGTTTGAGTTTCATATGGAAGTTACAAAATATATCACTAATTTCAAGAGTAGATGTAAGGTACATTAATAACTCTCTTAAACAAAAATTTGATATTTTATGTGCTTCTTAAATATAAAGTCAATAGTTTGGGTAGATTAACTCATAGGTATATAAAAAGGAGAGTGATTTTTTTTACTTGGTTCCTTTTTTTTAAATGTAGAATATGCATTTATGAATTTAAGACAAGTTCTAGAGATTTCTGCCGTGAGTAGGTAAACGGCAGTATCTACAGAAATGAGTTTTCGAGATATTTGAAGAAACACGTTTTCGATTCAATACTAACAATAGGGAAATGCTAGAATTAGTAGACGTTTTTTAACGTTTTTTCATCGGAAACCAAATAAGCAAGCTTGTACTATAAAGCTTGTACGTACAGTACATGACAAAATTGCAAAAGAAATGAGCAATGAAAAATTTGCAGTTACTACCCTTGACCTGCCCACAGCAGATTTGATCGATATAATTTGAAAATTCCCTGCAGTGTATTGGTATCAGGGTTGCCAGACGTCTCGGATTTCAAGGGACAGTTCCGTATTTTGAAAAACTGTTCCGCGTCCCGGGGAACTTCCATACGGGACGGCTAAAGTCCTGTATTCTAGCTGACAGCAATATTTTACAAAACGAGACATTATTTTAAGGGAAAAAAATAAAGTAAAACAAAAAATGTGAAATAATGAGCAATAGGAAAATTATGTGGCATCAAACAGAAAAAATATATTCATTTTAATTTGGTTTGTATGTTTTTGTTTTATCGGCAGACCATGATGAAACGAATGGTTGCTTCTTCTTTGCTTATTTTGAAAATATATCTCTGCGCATGTGTTGCAATCGCAATGAAAACGATTTTTACTTTGATAGGCGACATTTTGTGAAGTTTAAATACTTTGTTGCTATTGAATTCTTCAGATTTATCATAAATAGACGTCTCAAAAATATCCTCCCTCCCTCTTTACTCCTAGAAGCCTCTCCCGTATTTACTATTCTTCATTCTGGCAACTTAGTATCTACCTTTTGCACATCAGAACAACTTTCAAATGCATTAATTTAAATAATACCTGCTTTTGCATTTATATTTTAGTTCAAAAAGTTCTTCCTTGATGAATCTTCAGTACACATTCTTCATTTGAGATCTAATTTAACACAAGTAATAGTTTAAGGTATATTTTTTGTATTTTCCTCATTTTGAAACAATAATCAAATTCCAGAGTATATCTGGAAGTCAAACTTGTTAACATATTTATCAAAATCTCTCGATGGGATTTTGGATTTTGATCTAAAATTAGAGGGGTGAATAGAGAACTACAGTGTGAGTAGAGAGTATCATGGTTAGGTATTCTACTCTGGAACATATGACATGAGTGACTTTGAAAGCCGAAATGAATGTAGTTACATTTTTTTTTGAATGTAAAGGGATATTACTTTTACGCTCACCTTAGAACTTAGAAGTAACAATGGAAATTCGCCATTTTTCTGGTTCTCCATCAGGCAGTATTCCACAGATTGAGTTATCTAATTGGTTGAAAAAGGTTTCAAATTGTAGGTCGTTGTTCAATTGTATTTCTGGCTGAAGTTTGAATCAGTTGGTAAATATGATCATTATATATACAAATCATTGAGATATAATATCGAACATTTTGTGAGGCAGTAGCACCTTTTTTTCCCCAGCTGTAACACACACAAACACACACACAAAAAAAAAAAAAAAGAAAAAAAAAAAGAAAAAAAAAACACAAGTAATTTTAAAGAAAAAGTTTCTTTTAAAGAAAACAGATAAACTTCATATTTTCATCATCTATTCTATAAATATTAATTCATTTTTACCTTTAAAGACGAAAATACATCGACTTTTTTGCATTTAAAAATGTAAATTTTTTCGGAAAAGAGCATAAAACATGAAATTTTTTTAAGTACAACCTGGAACTGCAATGATCAACTAACAAATCATGCCTTAGGAGGTTAAATTTTGCTTATTTAATCCGAACAACATCAGCATTATCTAACAAATACATTACGATCACAGACTTTGTAATAGGGCTTATAAAAAATAAGAATCACGTTAATCTCTCTCAAACAAAGACATCGAGTAATAGCATCGTTTACTTTTCACAAAAAAAAAAAATGGCAAAATATTTGTATAAAGCAAGCGTTGCGCTATAGGGGAGAGTGGTCCAAAGGTTTTCGAAGGATAGGTTTTCGAAGAACTCTCGAAAATTGTAGTTTTTGAATTTTTATCGCAACAATTTTGGTTTTATTTCGTATCAGGGCTCTCTTGAACTTTAAAATAAAAAGTGATTTTGGTATCATTTAAAACCCAATATTTATTTATTATCAAACTTTACAAACATTCCGAAAACCCGCTTTGCCCTACCAGGGAGCCCAAAGCGGGTATGCTTGTGCTTTGGCACATTTGCTAATCAAATATGGAGTTATAACTGATTAAAACAGTTGACTAGCTACCTGCCGTTATATTAAAAAAAAAGTACAAAACAGTTGTATTTATCCATTCAATTTAAAGTCAGCACATTTGTTTATAAAACATAAAGAAATAACTGATTAAATTAACAGAGTAATTAACTGTCATCCTAAAAAATAACTATTTAACGTAATATTTATCCTATTGATGTAGAAAATCTAATTCAGCATACGAGTCAAGAAATTATTTCTATTCTATTCAAGAGTCACAACTGACTTCAACTGTATTTTATGTCGAGGTCTGCATACTAGTGCCTTGCCTCCATTATTTTATATACCGATAGATGGTAGCACCATCACCGGATCGAACAGTTAATGAGAATTTAGAACTAGTCCAAGAGCTAATAGCTACCTGGTACTAGCACCCCCAGAGGTATCGTTTCACTTGGAGGACATTGAGACCACGAGCATATTTAACGTCGCCCAGTCCCCTTTAATGACGACGGTGGGTCTTCGTCCAGCGGGGATCGAACCCGAGCCCCTCCGGCCCCGAGTCCAATGCCCTACCGATCAGGCTACCACGGCCCGTCAAGAAATTATATATAAATATATGATTAAATCATATATCCGCTTTGCCCGACCCGCTTTGCACAAAGGCTCGTTTTTTATTTAAATAATTATAACCTTAATTTAAAAAAAAAAGAAACAAACAAAATGACTATCGTAGTTTGTACACTGTAAAAACGATTTAGAAACGTTCCTGAAAAATAATGGACAGCTGATAAGCCCAGTGACGGATGGGACAGCATGAACCGGCTCTGGCATTTTCAGGCCAGTCGGCCTCTTAAGACTTGTTCCTTGAAGAGGAGGAGGTCCCCCCGCCCTTTATTTATTTTTTCAGATGTAAAAGATAGAGCGGATACATCTTCTCGTTTTAGAAGGGAGTCACCATTAGAATTTGAGGATTCAAATTAGGAGAACTGCGTTTACGAATGTAGCGAAAAAAAATCAATAACACGAACAACTGCATAGTAAAAAGTGTAATATTTGTGCTGATGCATTTTGAGTGCCAAGCACATTGGGCCCATGTTCCTGGCACCCAATATGCCCGGCGCCCAATATGCTCAGCACCCAATGTTCCCGGTGCCCAAAGTGTTCGGCGCCCAAAATGCTCGGCGTCCAAAGTGCTCGGCGTCAAATGCTCCTGGCGCCCAATCGATGACTCCCAATCTGCGGCGCCCAACCTTCCCATTTTGATGTTTGCGGGAGGGAGTATTTGGAGAATTCTCCCCAAACTTTTTAAAAATCAGAGTTTTAAAACGTATGTGTAAGCTGTGTTTGTAAACACTAAGCGGAGAGCAGGAATTCTTTCTAGGCAAAATTTCTCAATTGAAGTTTCCAAAGCTCCTATTTAGGTGACAGTTGACGCTCTTTGGGGGGAAGGCGGTGTTTTTTTAATAAAAGTGTAATATTCGTGCAGATGATGGGGGATTCAGGGGCACTCCTCCGGAAAATTTTCGAAATTGTAGCTTCAAAAAGTATTGTTATATTATTTTTAAATGATCTTGGGGGGCATTTGGAGAATTCCCCCAAAACTTTTTCAAAATCAGAGCTTTAAAGCGTATGCGTAAGCAATGTTTGGAAACACTAGGGAAAAGGGAGGGGGTTCAGGAATTCTTTCCCGGAAAAATTTCTCAATTGAAGTTCGCAAGGCGCCAATTTAGGTGACAATTGACTCTCTTTGGGGGGAGGGTGATGGTTTTTGAAATTGCAGTTCTACAACAAGTTTGTTACCGATAAATTGCACCCCCCTCCCTCTCCCAAGTATCTGAAGGTCTTATGTGCAATTACGGTTGATGAGAACTTTTCACGTGATATCGCGCGAAAAGAGAAATGTATAATTTCAATGAATGCCTTTAAACTATCTTTGACAATGTTAATGAGAGCAAAGATCCGGTGTACCCCCCCCCCCTCTGGGATTTCTTAAAAATTAGTTGTCTTAAAATTGCATTCTAGATGATCTTAGGTATTATTTGGGAAAGAGGCTCTAGAATGCTCTCCATGAATTTTTTCGTAATTGAGATCTAAGAAAAGAAAGGGATTGTAGATCTTCTTTAATAATTTAAAAGGGAACCGATAATTCTTGGAAATTGAAGCTAAAAAACGTTATTTTCGTCGATTTTCAATGACGTAAATATGAGGAGTTTTCGGGAGATAATTTGGAATTGAAGCCTATGAAACGAAATTTAAGACGACCTTTTTTTATGATGGTGTGCATGTTGGGCACGAAAAATGTTCGAAGTTAGCTTTTAAAACGCAGTTTTTGACGATCTTTGGTTGTGTTAGAGGGTGAAGGTGTTCAGGGACCTTTTCCTTCGGTAATTTTTCGAAATTAGAATTCTAAAACACAGTCGTAGATGATATTCGCTGGTGTTACCAGGGGTTCAGGGGCTTTTCTTAGAAATCTTTTCGGAATTATAGCACAAATAAAGAAATTTCAGACCATCTTTGGTGATACAATGGGGAGGAGAGATTCGATGACCTCTAAGAATTTTCTAAATTGTAGTTCTAAAAGCGAAATTTTAAATGATCCATAAAGATGAGGTGGAGGCGCTTCTGCAGGATTTGGGTGATCGCTCTCCTGGAAGCTTTTCGAATTTGAAGTCCTAAATACAAAATGTAGGCCATCTTTGATAACGGTAGGCGATAAGAGATGGGACTGTGTTCCTATTTAGAAACTTCCCCTGCACTCTTTCAAAATAATAGTTTAAAACGCGTTTTTAATCTACCTTGAAGGTGTAAAACGAAAGGTAAGGCTCGAGGATCTCTCTACCTTCCGCATTCTTTGCTAAGTCCCTATCTTTTTATTAAATTATTGATACAAATGCTATGGAAAAACCTCCCCGCAGTATTTCTCTTCCAAAACCATTTTAGTTCTTTGGTTTTATCATAGTGAAATTTTCAATTTGCAACCTGATGTTTGAATTTGTTGGAAATAAAAGTGCTAAGGATTCGTTAAAATAATCTTTTGACATTTTGGACTGATGTGGTACTTTTCAGTGACACCGTAGGTCTTCTCCCAACTTTATTTCACTTTAAATATCCTAATATCTTAATAAAGTTTTATTTTATTTTCGTTTTATGTATTCAAACGCTTGGTATTCATTACAATATTTTAAAACTTCCTTACTGCATTTTAACTTTTTTCTCTCTTTAAAACATGATTCGGCAGCCCCTATGAAACCGCCACAATTCTTTATCTATTCATTTATTGTATTAAGTTGAAACTTGTCATGGGTTTGTACTATGTACTGAATACTTTTTTCGTTGAAAAAAACAGTTTTTTAATTTATCAGAATGTCTCGAATAATTTCAGCTGCCTTTATTTAGGTAAATTATAATGAAGAACAGTGGATGTTCCTAAATAATATTCAAAGGTTTAATTGCTTAATATTCAAGGGTTGCATTTTCTTTCATTATTTTGCTGAAAAAATCCTTTTTGTCACGGGAATTCCACTTTGTGTTTCGTAACTACTATTTATTCTTTTTAAATACTGAGAACGTTTTCTTACCTTTTTTTTTAAAATTTTACTTTGTTCATCCCTAAATTGAAATTGGCAGCTTCGGTTCTACGCCTCCCCTGGCGACGACCCTGCCTTTACTTGTTCATTGTCCCCTACAAACTATTATTACAGGCAGGGGTCTTAGAAGGTCCTGGACAGCTATGCAACAAAGTTATCTTATCGGTCAACCGATAAATTTACAGACACACAGTAAAACATCTGATCACTCACAGCACAAGTTTACAGAGTTATTTCTTCCTCTTTTTTTAAATTTTGTAACCATAACTTTTCTTGCATCGATTTTATTGTAAGTTTTTTCATTCTTTCTCTTTTTTAAGTAAGAACAAATGAAAAGAAAAGAAAAATCAGGATCTCTTTTTTTTTGGTACTATTCAATTGAAAGATTAAATGCGGCCTAAACAGAGGTGGCCCACCGGGCATTTGCCCGGCTGCCTACCGGTCCCATCCGCCACTGGATAAGCCTAATTTCCGCCAGTAACGTATCTTACAAAAACCAAGAACGTTTTCCGCTGAAATTCAATTTCCTTCCTGGAATTATCCTCGAAGCCTCCTGAAAAATTCAGAATTTTTCACGTTAAAAGCCAGTCGCGTCTCTGGAATAGAGAGTAAACTTAAGTGGGAATATTGTACTAGCTTTACACCTTCCGAATTTATCAAGAAGGTTCCAAAAGAAATATCGCAAACACGGCCAAAGTTAAGCAGGAATGACCTTCAAGTATCAAGAATTTTACTCACCAACAATTCTTGCAAAGCTGCGCAGTCCATAGACTTATTTGCTCCCTTTAGGAGCTTAATCAGTCTGGACGGGTCGCAATCGTACCGAAGCCGATACATTTTATAAATACTATCAGTTAATCTTTAAACTGGGAGCTTAAAATAATTTTCACAACAGTGAAAGGTCTGTATTAGTGCGACTTGTAGCAATTCAGGAAACTTTTTGACAATGATACTTGATTTTTCTAGGAAGTGTATGAAAACCATTAACATTCCGAAACGTTACACGGAAAAACTAAGTAACGTTTCGGAATTGTTTTACAGTGTAGGTGGATGCGTTGTCAGAATAACTAATATTACTGACAATCAAAAAAAAAGAAAAAAAAAAAAAAGCTGGTCTTTGACTAATCACAAGTTTTGAAACCTATTTTTTTAAAGAAATGTATCATTTTTTAAATTTTAAGCCTGATTGTGCCATGCCGCTTCACTACTCCTTCGCTGGGACTGATTAAACTCGCGGATGTTCATATAAACACGGCATTCGTATGCAGTTTCGCTTACACACCATGGGGGGCATGCGAAGGCCTGCCCGCTTTGGGGGACCTACCCGCTTAGGGCCTCCCTCCCCTATAGGTGTGTAAAAATACCAGTTTTTATGTTTAACTATACAACAAACTTAAAAGGAAAGAAATATAAGTAATTTATTTTATTTTTAATTAAACTGAGAGCCGCTGCTATAATGAAAAATGTGATTGAAAACTGTGACACATTAAAATTCCAATTTATTTAAAGCATAATCGAATATGTTTCAAGGAAAAAATAAAAAATTCATTTTTCCTAGAGTAGCAGTGTTTGTATATCTAGTTTTGTTTAGCATGAGTTGCATTACAAAGTAAGTTTCCTTTATTGTTATTTCCGATTTACGTGCTGAAGATAATTCCTATAGAAGAAATAAGAACACTGTTTCTGTTGATATTTATTTCCATTGAAAATAAATCTTTTAGATAAGAATGCAATTGTAGATGTATATCTTATTTTTATCGGTGCTAAATGCCGCTAAGAAGTCATGGTTTTATGTGGCTTAAAGCATTAAATGTATTAAAGAATAGATGTAGTATTTATTTACATTTACAAAAAGAATATTTAATTTTTTTTTGTATGACACTTTTGGCTGTTTCCTCAACATTTTTCCGATACGAAATGGGAGGAAGGGTTTTTCCCGCAAGCGTTTATGATTTTTTTTATTGATCTTACGTTCATCACATTAGACCTGATTTTTATTTATTTTGGGATTGGTAAATGGAGAGCGCTGTGATCCATTGCTATTGCAAGATAAATTATTTTCAGAAATTGCCGGGTAATACTTGCGTTTTTGCATGTAAAAATACAATGTTTATGTTTATTAATTTTCTTTCTTTTGTTTTCAGGAGTAACTTCTTTCCGAAATACTGCTATTTAATTTCTGCATATATATTTGGAAATTTATTTAACTTTCAACTCTTAGAGAAGGTTGTTAAGAGTGACTATAATTTAGATATTATCTAAAAATTTCCTATACTATACAGTCGAAACTTGATAACTGAAGGCTTATAACTCAAGTATTTTTTATCTGGAAGTTTTCATCGGATTCAAACTCTTGAGACTGTTATGGAAACTTCCTATAACTCGAACTACCAATAATTCGAACGTTTTAGCCGGTTTTTTGGGACTTCGAGTTATTGAGAGTTGATTGTATATAGTTAAATGATTCAGCCATTTTAAAGTTTTGCTTTGTCTTCTATAGATAGTTTATTCATTATTTTTTTAAAGATGGCTTCATGTATTCTACACTGGCCGGGTAAAAGGGAACAGTATCTGCACATGTTTTCGCTTTTCATTTTTTATTGATTTTTGTCCTCTACTTTAGTTTTACTGTAAATCCAACGTATTTGATTTCAGATGAACTAAAGCGTAAAAATTATTTCAAATTTCAAAATTTTACAAGTGTTATGGGGGAGATCAAAATTCCATCTCTTGAAGTATCTCTTTTGTAGATACTTCCATTTACCTGGCCAAGGCAGTATTGGGGTATCACTTTAAAACAGTACCACTTACTATTGTTATTTTTTTGTATGATAAAGACTATCAAAACGAACAAAAAGAAGGTAAAAAATATACACATTTAAAACTTGGCAGCAATTCTTAATTGTAAAACTATAAGTTTCTCAAAAACTAATTTTTCTTTTAATTTAAGCAAACATGTTTTAACAAGAAAAAAAAAGAGCACTAATGCTACACTTTGTTGATATAACTAAACGATACTACTTTAAAAATTTCTAGCGACGAAATTATTGATTAATTTTGTGTAGAACATAATAAAAGGATGGGAATTTGCTTGAGCAAATAAAAAAAAGTTCAATATTTCACCGAAAAAAGATGTTTTTAGTGAATTACACAGTTACTTTATATTGATGGTGCTTTGCAAAAAATATAGCAGCAAAGCATATTCAGCATGACTTCTATAACTATTGTATACTTCCTGGTATCGTAAAATAGCATGTTCTACAGCAGTATTGTGCTTAAAAAGTATTGTGCTATTAGAAGCATACTAATCAACAATTTCAACAGTTATGTGGAAATAGGTTTTTAGTAAATGCATTTATTTTTCCAAAGTAGTTATGAAGTGATAAGTAATATCAGTGATAAGTTCACTAGTTGCAAGTGAAAAGGTACAATTACCTTTGAAAGAATAATTTCCATTATTTTCATCGTAGTTGAACTCTCTTTTTCTTCCGTAAGAAACCTACTGAATAACAGTATGGAAGTTCTATTTAACTCACTCGTTGCAGGATTAGAGTTTGTAGTTGAGAAAATCAATTTTATGTCACGTTTAACTACTTTTGATACTATTCCTTAGAAAATAGGAAAGTATAGGCAAGAATAAGTGAACCTCATCTAGATGGGGAAAGATGTAGTTTTTTGGAATAAGGTCAGCAATAGTCCCTCAGTGATCGTAAAAGATTATATGGTGTTCGCTGTAATTTAAACATTCCTGGAAGAATGGAATACATGTTTAACATGCTTTACATATGTTTTTCTATAGCAATTCATGATTGATTGCACGTATCTAAGGTTTTAACAATACATAAAAGTTTAAAATTATACTCATAATTGAATAGTTTGTTGTTCAGTATAATCTACTATGCTTAGTATTGATTATAATGCAATTAAATTTGTAATGTTTACAGTTATGACATTGAAGTTTGAAAAATCTATTTACACATACAGTCAGCTCTCGATAGTTAGAAGCCAAAACGGGCCAAATGAAACTTTTGAGCTGTGAGAAGTTCACACAGCCTTCTTAAGAGTTTGAGACCCCGAGAAAGCGTCGAGATAAATGAGTAATACGAACTACAAGGCTTCGAGTTATCTGCAGTTGACTAACATTTTAACTAGTCACTTGCAACATGATTCACCTTTTCACATAATTTACTTTCGACGCCATTTACATTTTTATGCCAAGAAGCTCCATTTGACGGCTGCTTAAATGAAATTGTCAAAGGTATCAATGTTACTTAAATCTACACAAACATACATAAAAAACACATTATTTTATTATCTATAAATAGATAAATGTTAACACATGGCGTAACTGACAGCACTCTATATAGTTATTTCTAACTTGAACTGAATTCTTGGGAAAGACTTAATTGTTACAGCTCCTTAACAATTAGAAGGCTCATAAATTTATGTTTCGCTATTTACAATGTATTACGGTAAACAGCGAGACCAAAAGAATGACAAAATACTGTTTGTGTGGTAATAGGTGGTAAAAATCCACGTTAAACATTTAATACTGTTTTTTCTTATTTGTGTTTCGAAAATCGAAAGACGGAATGCACAACTTGGGCAAAAATTACTCCTGGATACCAAATTTTATGGTTCTGTGCCTTATCATTGTGCCGGGAAGAAAACACAAAAACAGTTTTTCTTTAATTGTCGTGTTGACTTACAGAAGGTCAGATTAGTGACAATGGTATTTTTATATTTTAAAATCTCGTAAATTTAAAACATCTATCTGCCTTTCACTCAAATTCATCGTATAAGAAAAAAACAGTTTACATTAAAAATGCTTTTAAAAAGTCCTACTGCGGTTTCAAACGGTATAAATGAATTGATCCTATAAATAAGTAAAGAAATAAACTTCATAGATTAGAGTACTTAAAAAAACCGCTGCATTTCATGTTTTTATAGCTTCAACTGAAATTTTGTTATCACAAAATATGTCCAATTAATGTAAACTTTAATTTATCAGATTTTGTAATCAGAAAATACGATAAATTAAAGTTTACATAAATTGCATCTAAACTTAGGTAACTCCTTAAAACATTTAACTTACATAAGCTACAAAATGTTAAATATAGCTATCATTTAATAATTTCCATTTGGTTTGAAAACTTATCAAAACCAGAGTCCTTAGATTCTGTACTGAAATGTATATACTTATTTATAACGTTAATTGCTGCTAAATTCTGCGTACACCTTACATTAATTTTCCCCAAGGAAGAATTTTAATTACATTACCAAGCTTCGGAAATTACTTTCACTTGGAAAGATGGTGGTTTTAATCCTGGCATCAATCATCATTAAAGATAAAAAAAGAAATCTCAAATTGCCACTTCTTAGGGATGGGATAGCTATCCGAAAAATAATTAAGAACGAGAAAGTCAAAACAATAATAAAGATAAAAACTAGACGTTCAGTTTCCTTGAAAAAATTTAACTAATACTTTTTGATTGAAGATTTGAAAATATTTTGGAAAACGTTTTCATTCAGACTCAGCTGAAAAAGTAAATTAGCCTTTTTTATCAAAACTATCTTTATATGTAAAGTAAGACAAAACAACGTTAGAAGAAGCACAAATTTGTAAATTACAGCAGACACGTGTTTCGGCGTTACAGGGAACGCCTTTTTCAATGCAAAAAATAATGATAAAAAATAATTTTTTTCTGTTTATTTTATTTCATGGTTTTCCATTCAGCTTTTCCTTTCTTGCGGTTCACGGTTACTGACAATTTCTTTTCTTTTTGTTTAAGCTTCGGCTTAATCTTTGTCCAATTGAATTCTTTCTTTCTGGGTCGTACCTAAGAGAAAGCTCCTAGCCTTTGCTTGCATTCCTATTGGTTCCTGATCGGTTTATAACTTTGTCATTGGTGTTTGGCTAATCCGCTGTTTTTATCTTTTAAGCTGCATGCTTATCTGCTCTTGGCTTTTGTCGGATGTCTTTTCATCCATAAGCTCATTATTTTTTGCATTGAAAAAGGCGTTCCCTGTAACGCCGAAACACGTGTCTGCTGTAATTTACAAATGTGTGCTTCTTCTAACGTTGTTCTGTCTTACTTTACTGTTCAGCACAAAGGTATTTATTTATCTTTATATGGTAGGCGGAATGTTAAGAGCATTTCTCTAAAGTAATATAAACGTTTAGGGGAGACTAGAGATGCGTTTTCCCTGGGGATACATGCTCCCTCTGTTAAAAATATACGAAAATTATTAAGTTGAGCTTTCAAACCTGGCAACACTGTTTAACTTATTTTTGTACACAAAAACTGGCAACACTTATTCTTTTTCAGCCATTTTGTTTTAGCTCAAGAAATGATCGTCTGAATGTGTCAAGGGAAACTTTTTTTTTTTTGAGGAAAGCATTCTGAAGTTTACATTGTCTGTTATACACAACTTAGTAAAAATAGCGAAGCGTAATTCTTTAAAAATATACAGTATTTGATAATTAAAACATGTTTTTAGTAAACAGTCACTGATTGTTATTAACAGAACAAAATATGTTTGTAAAAATCTAATATTTGGGATGCTTGGTCCCTTCATTTCAAGTATTCATGATCCCATGTATCAAGTATCCCTATAACAATATAAACACAATGAAATCATTTAAACTGTAGTTTACTTGGTTGATCTTAATTTTAAAGATTCAAAACCATGTTAACATAATAACATTTATCGTAGCATCAATGATAGATATAAACAATCCGTGCACTAAAGCTGCTAAATGACTAAAATATCAGCTCGCACTTGCAACCAAAGTCAGTGGTTTTTACACATAATACCTGAAATATATAAACATAAACTAACTCTACTAATAAATTATGTTCTGATCAGCCAAATGAGTTTAAGCAAGTTAAAATTGATGATCCTTGTTTAAATAAAAAAAATGATTTTGCTGCAGCTATATTTTCAACGAAAGCTGGAGTTGCTCATTACGTAGGGGTCAAATAGAAAGAAAAATAGGATTTCCAGAATTTGAAATAAGTTTTTTTAAACGAAAAGGTAGTATGCTTAATCAATCCATTTTTCCTGAAAAAATAACAAAAATGTAATAGATGAGAATGCTTATGTTAAGTTGCCACATCTAGTTAAGTGAGGGGGAACTTTAAGAAATACAACAACTGTAATATTTACATTTGACTCTTCAGGTTTGGAAAACACATTTTCTAGGATTTCTTTTCTTTATCATACGTGTACTGATACTTACATTTGTCCTCTCTTTTTAAAATTAAATCAATTGAACAAACTATAAATTTTATTATTGAAAAAAAGAAGCAAATAAACTATTTTTTGTAGTTATCATCGTAGTTTTACTATCATGTTTTGTAATTTTAGCTTCATTACGCTACTTTTAAAGAAGTTATTTTTTTAAAAAATAAAATATATTATTCATAACTGTATTGAAGAATAACTAAGTGTTCAAAAGTTTCATTGAAGTTTTCTACAAATTAGCTAGTTGAATTTAAAACAATGTTATGTTTGAGTTCATATTATTTTCATCTAAGAAAGAAAATTAGAAATATTGTTAGTTTTTAGAAATATTATGTACAGAAAAAACTGAAATCCAAAAGAAAATTGCTGATCTAATGAAAAGTCTATGTATTTTCTCAGTGGGTTTAAGTATCCCCCATGAAGAGATCATGCATTCCTTAATGTGGAGAAATATAATCCCTTATAAAAACATTGGAAAATATTATTATACTAAATATTATTACCTAATTATATCTATTCAAATTTTACGGGGTTCCTTGACTGGTCAAAAATGAATCGGCCCCTACTGTTGATCCTTTTATTCTGCTTTTGAATTTATGATTTGTCTTATGTGTGTATCGATTATAAAACTATTTCAATGGAGTAGTTATTCAGTAATACTTAATGGAATTCTAAACTACTGGGCTTACATTTTTTTTACGCAGTCGGGTTTTTTTTCTTGCTATTAAATAAATATTTTTTATTTATTTATTTTTTTATTGGAAAATGGTTAATGAACAAAACATTTTGTTTCTGATGGAATAAACAAATTTAATGTTTTAAAAGTCGATTCAAAATTAAGATTCTCTGTAGTGTATGATTTTTTTTTAACTTTAAGCATGGTTTTACAGCTTTTAAATTTTATATTGGGGGAACGATTTATGGTTGCATTTTAACACTGCGCAGAAACTTAAGCTTGTTTAGTTCTGACAGAACTCCTTCTTCAATACTTTACAAAACAAAAGTGCAGAACATTTTTGTCGATCGATCATAAAACCTCAAAACTCACCTTTTACCGTTCCGCCTGAGTCATAAAACGAAAAGCAATATGGTAATATCACGAGATTTTTTGCATAAAAATATATTTTAGATGTGTTCAAATATTGACTAGAAGGAAACTTAAAACATGAATTTTGAATCAAAAGCATTTACCGTACGAAGAGTATTGCTCTTCAAACATGTCCACTGCACATGGAACATTTATTTTTATCATGCTCACACGCGAGTAAGGGAAAGAATTTTCAATTATTTCAATGGTTTTGTGCTGTTTGATATATTTCATCTCTCCTTAGCTTGGAATACGTACTTAAGAATAAGGATTTGAAATCAATGGGGAGAAAGAAAATCTTTTCAGATGTATACGTTTTGATAATATATTCTAAAAGTTCCATCGAATCCTTTTATAGTCTCTTTTCAAATATTCGTGATGTCTTATAACGTGACATGCAAACCTATGGAATTAGAAAATATCAAACGATTGTATTTTAAGACGGAAAAGAAAAACTGGAAGTATATTTTTACGGAAACACAGAAAGAAACTTTGTATTATAATTACGATGACTACTGATGATGTTATTAAATTTTTAGTTTATAAAATTATTTGTTGTTGATAAAATAACTAAGAATAAATGTATTTGATAAAGTGTTTGATCTTTTCATTGGAACTTCTTAGACATTTTGAAAGTTAGCTCAGAGTATAACTCTTTGCGTTGATTCATGCTCAGAAAGTAGCTCAAAAAATATTCTTACAGTGCTGTCCAAATTATTAGACCAAAGAGATTTTTTTTTTGTTTTTTGTACACTATTTGTACTAAAATACTATTTATTTTACTGTTAAAGTACAGTACACAGTGTCCACTGATTATTACGTTACTTTAGCATAATTTAATGTTTGCAGGTGGCAGCACTGTCTGCTTTGTTTATGTTCTTTGTTTATCTATTTACCAGGAACATAACCTCAATCAGCTTAAAGAGTTCACTAGTTCTTTTTATTAGTGTATTATGTTCTATTTAAAGTTAGTTTTGGGTAATTAGTGAGTATGTGTATACATAATAGTGAGTATATACGTTTTGTCTCACACGTTTTGTCAACATATTTGAACGAATTTCCTTTTTGTCACAAAGTATCACACTTCACCTTACCGCATGCCCTTTGTCATGCGTCACCTGTTTTTCATAATTATATTGTTAGAAAAATATGCACTGTCGCACTTTTTGTTATCCTCTCCCTCTCTTTTGTAACAAACTGTCAATCACGCACACCCCCTCAAAGCGGGACATCATTAGTGGACGACCCCCTAGAGATTTGAAGCTTGTTATGTAACTTGATTATGTTTTTCTGTTGAAAAATGTATCGAAAGTTGCAACCTAGGTACGTAGTTTTTTTTTTTTTTTTTTGCATAACAGTCATATTTTTCCGCATAGGTTGCGCAACCAAAACGAGTGAATTCTATTCTTCTTTAGGCAATTTATATTAAAATTAGTTACCATCTTTCTACTCTTACTCTTACACTTATACCAGTATTTATGAGCAAAGATAAATAATAGTTCAATGTATTGCAATATTTTATTTAAGTTCTGCGGATACCTGGCTATTATTCGTTCTCTTGGAAGTTATTAAAATTGTCAGAGCGCCATCACTTGGCATTTGATCCCTCTTGACCTCGTCTCGTCCAATTATCTCCTTCTCTCCCTCTTCCGACAAGTTCCAGTGCAAGCTTCATTAGCGCGAGTATTCAATGGTCACGATCGGCTGTAACTGTAATGGGTGTAATAAATCTTGGGATCAATATTGCCCTTTGAATACGTCCTTATACGTCAAGGTTCATGCGTTGAATAAATGCTGTGCTTTCTCGAACAATAACTAGAACCTTATTCTATTATCTATCTACTACAGGCAATTAATAGGTAAACTCTGCCTTTTATGATATTAGATCTACCTAGATATATCTTCCAATCTTTCTTCAGCTGGGAATAAGTTGTTTTAATGCACCGAGTGACTTACTTCCGTGAAAAGGCGGCTTAATAGACCTCAAATTGCCTGTTGGAAAATGGGATGGATTTAAAATAGTTAAAGCTTTGAACATGCACAAAGGAATATATAGGGTGATACAAAAGTCAGAACCAACTTTAAAATTGAATTATTAGAAAACGAATGAAGATAAAAAGATGCGGTTTGCACTGAACAAATCGAAAAGAAGTCGAGTTTGTGTGGAAACGAAACAAAATTACGTCTGTTTTCTATCAAAAAGTGGAGCTATAGCTTTTTATTTCTTTATAACTCTTATAAAACAGTACTAACGAGATTTCTCAACTATGGACAGCCTTTCGATGCATACTATTAGCTTTCGACTACCATTATCTGCTGCCGTTGCTCCTTGTTCTATAGATTGTTGCTTTGCATAATCCTAAATCAGAACTCCGACAGCCATCTGTTGGTCGCCAACAGAACTATTTTTGGCTCGTTGCCATACAAAACCAGGCTTTTTTCCCATCCGTTTAGTGCAAACCACATCTTTTTTATCGTTATTCGTTTTCGAAGTCTTCATTATTAAATTTGGTCCTGTTTTTTGGATCACCCGGTTTAATGGGTGCGAAAAACACTTGGACAAACAAACTACATTATAGAATTGAAGTTATCAACTTTATTTTTGATTTGTGTGTATTTATTTTTTTTACTACTCCACTTAAACTTTAGAATATTTCGTCGTAAATATTTAAGTTTGTGCATTGTTTCTTGGCTTTTTTACTATGTCAGTATTACTAGGACAGTTCGTTTGCTTAATGTTATCTTGTAAACAGTGTCTGTTCAATCTGTCCATTTAAATAGCTTGGCAAAGAAGTTTGTCTCACAGAAACCGAGCGAAAACATACGGAGAACACTTCCAGGACCATTCAAAAGCGTGTTCAACGAAATCCATGGGCTTTTCGGGAAAGTTCACTCCTGAAATTTCAATAAGTTGCTGATTTGTATGGCTAATGCAGGAAACAGAAGTTGGACTGACGCTATACAAGTTTTAGAAAGTACAATTTCTACTGAAGAAAAAAACTCATGCGGCTACAAAGATACCGCACGAGTGTTGCAACTTTTGAGTCCATCCGGAAGTCAGAAAGAAGTTATTCCATTTGCCTAATGGGAAGCATATTTATCGCCAAATAAGCTCATAGCAGCAGAAACTATCTCCGAGAGCCTTAGCAATTATTAATCATTGACAATATCTGAATTTTGTCGTGGTCAAGGGCAGAATAGGCGCAAACGGCAAAACACCTCTGGTTTTTATGGATGCGATGAATGAAAAAGTGTATCAACGGGACATTCCAGAAACTTTTACTTTCGTGGGTAAAAAGACACTTCAGGAATTTGAAGTTGATGCTTATAAGACTCTCTATCAGCTCTTAAAGCCAAAAAGACCCAGGTAGTGCAAAGTGCGTTCATCGGACACGATATAATCTGTAGAATTGTCACCCTACTCTCCTGATCCCAATTCCATTTATTTCAAGGTGAGTTACCTTACATACACTAAACTACAAATGCTTGAGTTACGTAGTGCAATAGCTTTGGTGGGACTGGGATCGACTAAATACAGAATAGTTGAGGCCCATTGCTGAAAATTCCCAGCGTTTTGCGCATTTGCACCGATGTGAACGGTGGTTACTTCGAAGCCAACAGTTGTACTTGCAACTTTTCCTTCTCCTTGTGCTTGGGTATTTACGGATCGTTGCATTGTATCCCTTCTTTTCCATTTAATTCTATTATGAAATGATTCGAACTGCGGATTTCTACCAGGAACTTTAACTTAAGGAATGATAAATGTTAAACAAGACAAAAAACTAAGGGGGGGGGGGGGTGAACAGACATATTCGATGCATTCTTAAATGATCAGTGAAAACTAAAAATATTAGGTATAATTTAAAAAACTAATTTATTATGTTTTTTTTTTCTTCGTTTGATTTATCAACCATGCACATATGCATACATATGAGTACAAATATATGCACCAGTTTTCAGGTTTACCATTTTCCAGGGTACTTTCTACGATTTTTGTTCTTCTATATAAAGAACACACCCACGCAATTTTTTTTTTTTTAATTTCTACTGTTTTATAATTTGTAATGCTGAAGTTAAGGCAATTTTGAAGGACCGCAATAAGCAATAAAATTAACGTTTTTCTTAATTTATAGAAAAAACCATGTAGATAGTTGAAAAGTTTCATCTGTTTCTGTTGTATTAGATGTTTAGTTAGCGGTAATTTAAAGCAATGGTATTATTTTGCTCTCTTGCAATATACTTTCATAAAATGTACCAGTAGAGAGAATTTGTAATTGAATATATGCCAGAATAATCCGCCAGAATATTTCGTTTTCGTTTTGCTTCGGTTTTAAAGTATTCAAAAGTGTAGTGGCTTGGAGGTTACGCTTCGCACTTCCACACGCCACAGACTTGGGTTCCATTCCTTTGTTAGGCAACATCGACTCAGCCTTTCGTAACTTCATTGAGTTGATCATATGAGTGCCGACAGTGCTTAGGAACTAAACCCTGGGGGTTCGCGTTCCGTTGACTATCAAATCGGATCATCTACTCTTGCACCACTGAGCCTTCGGTCTCGAAACTGAGATTCACACAGTAAGCCTTTGCTCCCATGAGCTGTTACGCCACTGAGTTTATTTAAAGGCACACTAATTGGAAATATCAAACGAAATTGAAATAGTTTACTTTGCTAGTTTAATTCAGTCTAAACAAAAACATGTCCGTCTAGACGTAGCAAAAATTACTCTGCTTTATTTACGTAAAATCTCGCTTGACAAGAGTTAATTCGGAAATAACATTATGAAACAATTTTCTTAATATTAAAAGGAATTTCTCATGTACTGGAAACTTGATTTGAAAACATTTGAAAAGAATCCACTATCTTGGATTATTCACGTAACTATATTTCAGCATTTCAAGTAGCAAACTTTTTCAAAACTCTTTTGCAAACATTTCTAATTTCTTCACATATGATTGCGTTAACACACACATGCATTTACGCCCACTAGACAGAACAAAAATATTTGAAGAAGCAGGAGTTTTCGTATTATTTAATAAGTGAGACGATGATATATTGACTTGTTTATTTTTTTTTGTTTTAACTGTTAAAATTCGCAAAATTAAGTTTTCAATTGTTAACTCAGTCAATGGGCGGAATTAAATATCATTTTACATTCAGTTCTTTGTGCTTCATGTATAAATTTAATAAAGGTCTTTTTAAACTCATTTTTTAAAGTGCAAAGTATATAAGAAAATAAAAAGCTAATGGAGAAAGCAAATATCTTTCAAGACTGAAACTATGAGTAAAAGTATATAAAGCATAAAAATTTATGGAGCGTGTAAAAATTAAATGCATTCACTCTAGGAAAAACGGGAACTTATTCTGAATTAGTAATTAGTGTTGGCTGAAAAACAAAAAGGAATATTTCGCTAATATATATATCTTTTTATTTTGGCTTTATCAATAACAAAAAAAGGGCTGTTTTATATATTATTCTTGCAATAAAATAAGTGCTAATTTACCTGTATGTTTCCAAAAATCTTCATGGAGATTCGAACTAGTAACTTTTTGTTAACAGCAATGCTTCTAAAAACAATAGCTCAAGTATGAAAAATCAAAACTCTTAAAGTTAGTTATTCAAAAAGCAACTGCTCATTGAATGAAAATCTTCAGCGCAAATACTTATTGAACTAAAATGACGGAGCATTTCAGTTGGTGACAAATAAATGACGATATATTACCATCTACGACGAGTCTTTTTTTTTTTAAAGTGAAACCTAAAAACTTAGGCATATTCTTCTACACAGAGTAACCCTGGGAGAACTCGTACGGGGTCCTGAGTGCGAGTCAACTAAAGCCTTCTATTTTTGAGTGTGCAATTTGGCTGACAAGAATTTAATCTTCAGTAGCTAACTTTTTAAGTGCTTTCTTTTAGTAGCACCTGCTAATAACTGGTTGTTTTCATTTGCTCATAAAACACATTGATTTCTTGGAAAACCATCTGCGATTCGGTGTTAAATTTAACAGGGGACAAATTCTAAGAACCATATTCTCTTACTTGAACTGAACAATATACTTGAAAGGGTCACCCATATTCCGTCTATGAAACATGAATGTCAAACTTAGCACAGGTATGTATTAAGTGTAGTTTCAGTGGTGTTTATGTTCCGACCATTTTTTCGCGATATATTAACTATTTCTTAAAAACTTGTGCTACTTTAAAGTCTCTTAAATTGCTATTTATCTGTAAAAATATATAGTTCACAGATTGGCAGACTTTGTGTTTCAATTTACATGCTTAAACTGCATTAAGCAAAAAGTAATGTATAGGGTAGTACAGGTACCCCACACGACCTTTTGCGTGCTGCAAAGCACGTGAATTACATCCGGTTAACAGATCCGGTTATCTAGTAGAGAAAGTTCTGGTTTGTGTTTTCAGTCGCCAGCATGAAATGTCAGGATGTGCTTGTTTGAGTGTCACGCGAAAATTTATTTCACTATCGAAAATTTGTCTATAGTGGAGGCAAACCAAACCTGGCAGCATCGTAATGCGATAACTAGGACGCAGTCTTCACAATGACGTCAGGTTAGGTTTGCCCCACCAAAAGTTAAGTATGAACAAAAGTTATTATTTTCACTTTTTTGGTGGGACTCGTATAGTATAGTGGCAACACTTATATGCAAATGAGCAAGAATTTTTAGGTCAGCGAAGAACAGCCAGAAAAGCATTCTTTTTCTGAATTGGTATCGCTAAGCTTTAAGCCGAAGCTCTTTCCTGCAAAATGTGGATTTTATTTACGTATCGACGAAGTTGTAGCAAAGATTTATTTTAACGGTTTTTGTTTAAATGTGCAATACAAATTCAGTGCTTAAGAAAAATGCATTCTATTTATTGCGTCTTGTGTAGGATTTCCAATCCCGAAATCCCGATCCCGAATCCCGCAGGATATTTAGCGGGACTGATCCCGCGGGTTTTTGCTCTCAATCCTCCATTTTTTTTCCATTTAAGCGTTTTCCAGCTTTTTCCGCGCATAAAACGACTATTTTCACAAGCATCATCTGAAATTTGACTCTTCTTCCTCGTATATCTGCAAGAAGAGCAAGAAAAACTGTCTCATTTGACCAACGATGGATTTACTGTTTAAGAACACAATAAAAGCAGAGTGAATTTTTCTGAAATGAAATGGTATTTTCATTCGAGGTTTCAGTTTTCATACGTTCAGCCTTTGGGAAAATGCGTAAACCTTATTAGCATTTTCAAAAACCATCACTAAAATTCAAAATCCAGTAAATTACGCTTTGAAAAAAATAGAGAAAGTTTATTAAATTTTTCAAAACCTGCTGGAGTGACCTGAATACAATGTTAGACCACTTCTGTAAGCTTTAGTAATGCACTCAAAATCTTTAAACTGCGAAAAGAGCACTCCAAAGAAGAAAGCAATGAAAAATTTGACAGTAATAGCACGAATCTAAAAGAGGCGACAGAAACTTGGATGAAACATAGGATGACTAGCATGACAGTGAAGTCAGTTCAGCTTCTCATGTTGCTAAATTACTGTTAAAAGTGAGAGTAAAATTAGCGAATTTATCCGAACACTTTTACTGAGATTGCGACTTGGTGAAATGTTGAAATTAAGCAGTACTCACCCCTTGCTGTAATGAATCAAATTCACTGATACAATGACCAACGTTAACGAAGCATCAAGGGTATGTTCGATGCAAGTTAAATTGGATACAGCAAAACATATATCCAACAGACATCGTTTTTGTCCGAAAATTGCAGTTCTCGAGCAAAAACCCAGTATAAGACAATAAAAATCTATTTTAGAAGGAGATGAAGTTAATGCGGAGCTTTTTTTAACTGTCCACAATTATTTAATTTTAGTAAAACCAGTTGCAGTGGAACCACAGCTCGTGTTTTCATCGAGCGCAATATTATTAGTGCAAAAAATTTTTAGCACCCCATACGAGCGGTACACTTTTGCTTACCAAACGATAATTGCTCATTAGGATCCGACTTTATAGTGCTTTACAATTTAACTTTGTGGTGCTTACTGTACGGAATTCATGGAGACTATAAATTCAAGTAATAAAAGTAGTCCTTCCTAAAACGCAAAAATTTTGTGTTTGACATAAAAATTTAATTTTTAGAAGAATAAATTCAATCCTGCGGGATCCCGGGATCCCAAGGTATCAGCTCCTTACAGTCCTGAAATCCCGCGGGACTGAATTCGGCGCGAGAATGGAAACAATAGTCTTGTGCCCAATGTGCAATTTCAGTTATCATAATTTAACTCAAAATAATCAACAAGCACTGTGTATAGCTAGATCTTCAAGAAACCTTTTATTGATTTCAAGTGGTGTTACCTATTTACTGACATTCCTCCTTTGTGGGACAGAATTTGAGACCAAAGAAAGAATCCTAAATTTTGAAACAGTAATATTTGAAGATAAAGGTTGGTCGTTGTTTGGTTGGTAGTATTTTCACTGAAATTCATCTTCAGACAAACATTAATTTGATGCCTTATATTATGCACTTTCGTAGCAGAAGTTGGTTTTTCCTTCAAATTGAGGATAAGTAAATTGGCAGTGAGTTTTTAACAGGTTCAAAAGTTTCTGCACGATAAAAAATATATGGGAATGATTCTCAAAATATTCTCTCAGCCTTAACTTAAAATTTATATCAAGGGGAATGCTAAAGGGAGCGGTTGCTGACGCTCACTCTATTAATCAATATAACTCCATGCCTGTATTGGAAAAAAAATTTTTAGTTAACTGGAATTCCATTAAATTTTCTAGAAACCTTTTCCTTACGCAACGCTAGTGCAAACCAAAAGAAGAAACTATGAAAGTGAAGTTGATAGAATTCCAGTTTCCTAGAACATTTCTAGGAGTGCTATAGTTTTTCGCCCTTCATTGGAGGACAAACTCGCATAAAACAGGAATTTCACTGAGTAAATGCTATCGTTTTTGAATTCTTACTACAATAAATATTTTACTTTTTTTTAAATATTATGTACTTGCAATACATTATTCAGTCATTATGTCTATTAGGCATAGCGAGGCATAATATCCGTTCCCATCAATTTATATGCCAACCTTTATAAAGTTTTGCCTAGCATATTTTGAAATTCACATCATGCTTAAAAATGAGTAGTTATCACTCATGTCACTTCCGTAATCATCTGCCAATTAAATCCTCAGTTTAACTGCCTAACTGCCGGTCAAAACCTTTTTCGACGAATAAGAAGGTTTCAATACGTGGTTCAGGTGCCCGACCAAAGGTTAAATTAGTCCAGTGAATACTGGCGTCAGTATTATTGGCCAATGTTATCAATATTCGAACATATGTTTCAAGAATCGGAATTTTGATATCGAATTTGAAGTAATATAGTATGCCAGGTGTAAAAATATAAAACCAGAATTTTCTTACAGTTCGGCATCAGTTTAGGTACCTTAAAACCGTTTCTGCATCACCATCATCTCCTTCTAACAGCTGACGAAGATTTTCAACGCACAGCAGTCCAAGTTTCATCTAGCGATATATTTTTCTATAACCGGAACCATATTAAGTTATGCGCTTACGAACTACTATTTGTGAGCAGCATTGGCTTTCTGACACTTTTGAGGTCAACTGCTGCACAATGATTGTTCAAGTCTAAGAACATGCTGGAGCGCAAGACACTTGTCAACGATGTTTTCAGCGTTCCAAATGCACCGAATTTGGCAGAAAGTCGGCTCTCTTTGATTGGTCTCTTAACAGCCGCGTTGTCTGTTATGAACTGTTAAAACGTAAGGATTCGGATAAAACTAAACGATACCAACAACTGCAGACCGATTCGAACCGTGAAATGTTTGAAAAAGACCAGAATGAATAAACAGGCTGCACAGAGTTCTTTTTCTCCATGCTCAATGCTCCATCACATGCGGAAAAACGGGTTGTCAACACGCTGGAAGCGCGCAGCTGGGCCGTTAAAGCCCATACAGCTTACTCACCAGACTTGGCTCTTTCCGATTGCCTACCATTTCGAATGATGCGTCACGCACTTGTTGAGCAGCGCGTTTATTCTTACGAAGATGGGAAAAATATCGTGGTGAACGGTTAGCAACAAATGTAAATGAGTATTATTAGCGTGGAATTCAGAAATTGCCCGAAAAATGGAGGAAATGTCCATGAAGCATATTTTGAATCATGCAGTTCTTATCATTTTCAAACAACATTCGTGAAATATTTACGCAAAAAAAAAAAAAAAAAAAAATATTTACCTGGTAAATATTTTTATGGTACTATTACTATTATGGTTACCAAACTCTGGTACGTTTATGGTTACCAGATAAATATTTACCTGGTAAATATTTTTATGAAATTATGTTTTTTATGTTATGTATAATAAAATGTTGCTTTAAGATAGCATCATACTCTTCCAAAAAATTTAAATCATTACCCTGTTGCATGAAACTGAAAATGAACCTTACGCGCTAAATATTGTTCTCGCTGCATTACAAAATTTAGAAATATTTTATTTTTTAAAGTATACAATAAACACTTAGAAATTGCGTATTGGAGGCAGACATTACTCTTGTAGTTTGTATAAATTATGAATAAAAATGTCTAAAATATTTGAAAATAGTGAATGAAGTACAAATACAATAAACACTTAGAAATTGCGTATTGGAGGCAGACATTACTCTTGTAGTTTGTATAAATTATGAATAAAAATGTCTAAAATATTTGAAAATAGTGAATGAAGTACAATGTGCCATCTTCTTAATAATTCACTTAAAGTTCTTTACAAATAAAATATATCTTCAAACTCTTCGGGTAAAACTTTCCAAAGTCATCTGTCAATCATATCCTAGCGAAAGTGGGTAAGAAATACTGAAAATATATATGACTTTTTGAACTAGTCAATAATTCATGAAATGCGTCAAATTACGTGAAGTAGTCTTATTTCTCTGTTTCTCTTTTCATGCTCCAATTTTTCCGTCAACGTGATTTTGGAAAGAAAAAAAAACTGAATCTTTCTGAGAATAGTTCGGAAGCTATTTTCTAAGGCGGTAGTCAGTGACGAAGTTTTTGCGCTCAATTTCCGAAAGATTTATTGCGCCATGAATTATTCAAGAAGTGTAATTTGTATTTCCAACCTGCTTGATATTGCTTGCTCTTCTTCAAAAGAAATGACATTAGCCATTGGAGTTTACAGTTTCGTCATCATTTCCCTATCTTTCCCATGGAATGTACAGTAGTATTCGGTTTATTGAAAATCTCCACTCAAGTTATTTTAGAGCATTGCGATTTTTCACATATGAACACGAAACAAAATATTTCAATTTCCAGTTTATTATGTTGTTTAGTTGTTGTAACTTTTAAATTTTATACATTCTAATTGTTGCTTTATTTTGTTGCCGTTCCTTGTTTGAATCGCGTGCTTCTACTTTCCTGTTTTAACAGAGGATTTATTACATAGCTTTAATCCATCGGCGCAAGTAAAGTAGCAAAACAATACATTAATCTATTTTACTCTTGCACAAATTTTTGAAACCCTTGATTTATTTTTCGATGAAAGAGCCATGTGGTCATAAAATAGGAATAAATAAGTATAACTAATGAACAAAACTAACAATTGATTAATCATTTTACAATAAATAACTAGCATTACAAATTCATATTGCTTGTTATCCATTACTCTACTAAAGCATTCTACACACTACAAATCACGCGACACTTTGGAGAACTTTTTGAAGACGGACATTTTTTCCTTTTTTAGAACACTTTGAAGCACCATTGTTGGAACAGTTTTCAAAACACTTCTGAGAACACTTATTTGGTTGTGCACACTTTTAAACACTTTTAGGAGTGCATTTGAGAACATTTTGTAATCACTGATGCATGTCTCTACTTTTAGAATACCTTTTACAGCACTAATGGCACTTTCAATTGTACTAGTAGTGTTGCTTTTAATTTTACAACAATCTTGCTATATCATACGACAAAAATCAGAAGAAAGTCAAGCTGTTTGAATATTTTTAAGAGTTGTCTTTTGTGTCTTCAAAACATCTTAAAACCACTAGAGTAAACCACTCGACTTTTAGAGCAAAATCTTCTCAGATCTCTCCAGTATTTTATTTACCATCTACATTTCAATGAATTCCCATTTCAACATCTGTTCCAGTTGGTTGATGATACAGAGTCAGTCCCTAAATCTTACTTCGGCGTCCTATTGTTAATTTTCAGGCAACGGATTGCAAGTTGTCCAACGTTGACTCCATGATATTGAGTGAATTTTTATTATAGATATGACATGGCATAAAATCAGGTGTATGATCTATGGCTCTTTCTAATCACAAACCAGATGCGCTACATATGCTTCATTGGCGAAATCAGCTGATTGAAATCTGAGATTGCACATTTTAACTATAAAACCATCAACTGAGTTTCAAATCTTGGTTATGTATATTTTAAATGCATATACTTCATCCTGGTTTAAGCATAAAATCAGTCATTACATTAAAGACGGAGCTAATCATGTGTGGAGACATATTAATACAACAAGATACTTCTCAAATGTAGAAACAAGCTAAGTGCGCACATTTTGAGTCGAAAATCTTTGAAGTTTCAAGTTAGTATGTTGATTTGATTGTCTGGAGCAATTGCAAAATAACTTCTCCACAATGTCCCATTTGGTGACTTTGTTGCTAATTACGTTGCTCGTTGGAGTTCCATGTAAAATGTGGAAACTGATTGAGTTTCCATACTCAAACCGTCAAATGCATCGAGAAGTTAGTTTCAAAGTCATCAAGAAAAGGGACATTCATTTTAAGTGGTTATCACGCACTAATATTTCTGCATTTCAGCACAAAAGCGATTACAAATTGCATTAATAATTGATATTTTTTTATAACTCTGAATTTAAAACATAAGCTTCATTCAGTAAGTTAACGCCCTATTGCCAGGGATAAGGCAGAAATACATGAAATACACCACCAGCTCAGTCAATTCCAGCCGAGGACTGCAGTTTCGTGCTTATTAGCACTCATCAGCCCGGCATAGGAGTGACTAAACTGGAGGTGGAAAACCGCTTAAGGAAGTAAAGAGTGCCAAACAAACTGGTAGCTAATACAGAATTAGCACTGACCAGACGAGAGACCGAAGCACTGGTTCGTTTTAGCTCGAATATTGAAGGCAAGGCAGGTATATTCAGTAAGTTTGGCACTCTATGCTTCCTTAAGAGGTTCTCCACCTCCAGCTCAGTCTCTCCTATGCCGGGCTGATGAGTGCTAATAAGCACGAAACTGCAGTCCTCGGCTGGTATTGACTGAGCTATCGGTGTATTTCATGTAGAAGCTACATATTTTGTAGTTTTAATAATGCAGATAAAACAACCTTTTTTTTTATAAATTATTTTATTTTTATTTTCTCTTATCAACGAATAGAAATCAATCTGCATTATACAGTTCTCATTTTATTCATATTTGCGAGAGTTTTTGTAACCGTATAAATACTTTGAATTCTAACTGACTTCAGGTCTACATGCAGGAAGTACCTTGTACAACAGTTGCACGATTAAAAAAAACACACTTTTAGGTTTTTCCTCTGAAATTTAGTTCTTTCGCCAGAGAAGAGGAATTTAATATAGAGGCATAACACGTTTCATAATAATTTGTTGTAAAGAAGTTATAAAATTCCCACGTTAAAGCTAAACGTTCTGTGGAATTTATCACACTTTGAAAATTTTCTCTTTATTTGGTTTCATTCTAAAATTCTCTAAAACTCAAATCTTTTACCGGAACTGAAAACGTCTTCTCAGAGTCAAGAAATTTTGCATAGTAGTTAATGTGAGGGAGTCACAAATTTTCCGCACTCAGAGAAACATTTGTGACTCCCTAACACTTTATCCCTGCGGCTCTGCAGAAATTCGATTTTTTTCCAGTTCACCCTATCAAGCAGTCTATTTAGATGTTGGTTTACAGCACAGGAAGGGTTTCCCTCGGAAAATTTTCAGATAAAGATCTAAGACGTTGTAAACCAGAGACAATATAAACTTGTAGCCAAAAAAAAAAAAAAAAAATCCAATCAATAAAGCATGAAATAAGAAATAAACTAATGTATCGTTGTTAAAAAGAAAAACGTGTTATGGAATGTCAAGGAATTTACCCCTTCTTCAACAAGGGACGAAGCGAGATTACGAATATAAAAACATCTTCAAATTAGCTAACATCTTTTTGCACAGACAAATGGATGGTCCGTCACTTATGCCTGCGGATTGGAAAGTGTTAAACATTTATCACGCTCGTTGCGCATGTCAAAATACTTGTTTAATTTGTTGCAGATTTAGTTTTTTCATTGTTGTTAGTGATTTAAAAAATGTATTCATTTCTATATAATAAAATATTAATTAGAGAAACGATCCACTTATAAACAACATCAAAATCAACTTTTTGCATAGTCAAGTTTAAAAAAAACTCATCATTGAAAAACACTACCCTGCGCAAATGATCCCTGTAAACGCCATGTCGCACATGGAGGATCGTTCCAAAATTAAAAACGTAGTATAGAATGTAATTTCAATAACTATTTGTACTCATTACCGTGAATAAATTATTACGAGCACATCATGATGAAGACTATTGGAATTAAATTATCAGAAACAACATGAAACCATTGCATTTAATTTTATGTTAGAATATTTCTTTATAGAAAAATATTAATCTCTAATGATGCACAACCAACAAAATTACTTAACCACAGAAATTATTTGTAAACGACCTGATGTGTGCATCACATGACTTTCTTGTACGCCAATTTAATGATAATAGTGCCTTGGAGTAAGCAAAGAAACACTTTAAATTTTTTCACCCTAAGTTTGTTGCGAACCGAAGCAAAAAAAACCCGTTTTATACATATTAATTTACCCAATATTGGCAATTTTAGTGTGATTCAATGGTTAACGGTCAAAATATCGCCAATAGTAGCCAAAATGAAACTAGATTTAAAAAAAATGAATAAAAAAATAAATTAAAAAAGAAAAAAACACGCCAAACTTCTTGTCAAGTTGGCGACAAAACTTAGCGACCAAAAGCTTGGCGATATATTGCTAAGTATTTGCCAAATTATAACACCGCTTTAGTTTGCATTAAATTAACAATGATTTCCCCCCAAAAAAGGTATGAAAGATTCCTTTTTGAACATCCGGATACAACCAAAAGGAGAGGTGCACAACTAGACCCTACTAGGATTCTACGTAGCAAATTTTAACTTTCTAGGGCATACCGTTTTTGAGTTATGCGAGATACATACGCATAGCCTCATCCGCATACACGCACATACGCGCATGCACGCACATACATACGAACATACGGACGTCACGAGAAAACTCGTATTAAATAACTCAGGGATCGTCAAAATAGATATTTTGAGTGTCTATAAGTTCTTAGGCTCATATATTCACGTGTGATCGGGTTGAAAAAAAAAAAAAACTCAATATTCATTCGAGGACGAGCAAAATGGAGATTAAGACCGATTTTTGGATGAAATTTTTTTCGTGAGTACAGTGCTTTCTTTGCTATGTAAAAGGAAATTAAATCAAAATGGCCAAGAACCAGTCAGAAAGTAAGCCCAAATACCATTTTCATTTAAAGAAAATTGTTTAAAAATCATTTGGACTGCTGTATTTTTTTCCAACGTGAAAACGAATAAGAGCTCAGAAGAAAATACTATATTGAAAATATTCATTTCGCTCGAACTGTTAAATGATGTCTTAGGTATTTATGACTTTTTGTAAAGAGCAACATGCCTTTTTCACTTGTAATGGAGTGTCAACAATACTTTAACGAATTTTCACAGCCGTTTGCGGCCGTTTCGGGTGAAAGAGCTTCATTTGAATATTTTTATCAATCTGAAGCAGCTGTGGAATTCCCTTACGATTTATTTTCTTTTTCTCGATTTAAAATTCTAAGTAAAATTTCTATACGACACGTTTTTGATTAATGATGTCGAAAGTTTCCTCTAGAAAATGCTATAAGTTGAATGGCGCTGTGTTAATAAGAATACGAAAGTAGTTTGCTGAGTACAATGTTTTTAAAGGTTTATGTTGCATGTATGATATTTGACTTATTACATTTGAGTAATGAATTACATCATTTCAGTTATTTAGAGTGCAGTTAAAAAAAAAGAAAATAATAATAATTAAAAAAAAAAAAATGGAATAGCAAGATTTTGCTGGTTTAATTAATACCATTGGTTAAAGGTCTTTGTTGTTATACATGATAGGACAACTGTCAATTTTGTACAAATCAATATTCCAAGATAATATAAAGTACATCTGTCATTTTTTGAAATTTGTTTAACAAATAATTCCGATACACGTGGATGCTTGTTATTGTTGTTGTCTTGTCCAGTAAAATAGTACGGTAGATCCAAATTGATCCAAAAGTCCCATTCAGGACAGTCCCGACCACATCAATAACTTTCGAGGAATAGAGGAGTTGATGTGGGGAGCAGGATGGATTCTGAAGTGCTTCGCCAAAAGACAAGGCAGTCAAAGACATATGGTTGGGAGAGAGTTCAATGTCTATGCAGTGAGGACAGCTCCTATAGCTTCGATGGCCATCGGGATGTATCCTCATTCTCTTGCAATGTTTGGTCCTCAGCCTGGCAATGGTTGTAAAGATACCACGATTACAGTTTAGGGCAGGGATGGAGTGTTTCTCTAAGAAGCATGAAGGAGTCTTCGGATGGCTATTGCGTCAGCATCGGAAAGCGTCACAGTGTTGGAAAGCTGAGTGCTGTCTCAGGCTTCTTTGGCAAGGACATCAGCTATATCTACGCGTGCTGGAATCCATTGAAGAATGCAGATTCGTTGGGTTATTGTTATTTTGTTCAAGAGCAGGATAATGTCTTGAGTGAGTTGAAATTTGCTCCTTAAAATGGTTTGGAGAGCAGATTTCGAGTCTGAAAATAATAAGAACCCATTTGAATTATGGATTGCCTTGGAGAAGTAGAGATTTAAATCCTCTCTGATGGCCACTAGCTCACAGGTATAGTTTGAGGCAATTTTACCTACAGGTATTCTGTGGGGTTCAGAGTTGCCATTTGCATAAGTGAAAAAGGTCCGGCACCTCTCCGGTCAAGGTTGCAGTCTGATGAGCCATTTGTAACATGAAAGAACATAGATGAAATGAGTGCCGTTCTCATTGATAACTGAAGCTGGCTCGTTTTTCATGCAAGTTTGAAGAAGGTTTAAGTTTATTGTTGCTTTTGATGAGAGTGATGGGGAGTGAAGGTTCCTCAACAAAACCAAATTACTCGTGCTCTAAAGTGGATTTTTATTCCGATTTCTTTGTTAAATAGGAGGGTTGATGACCGTTTCAGTCTCTTTTTTCCATTCCACACGATGACAGTTTTGTTTGAGATATGTAGACTTATTGGGTTTCGAATTTTATTTGAAAACTTAACGATGATCAATTTCCTTCTATTTTCTAGAGATGTTAGGCCGCACTCAGATTGTGCTTAAAAATTATTTGTGGATGATAAATCACCTCTGATGATTTTAGATGCTCCGTACTGTACAGTATCGGTCTTGCTTTTTGCAGAGGATAAGGTTGGTGCCCAAATGGGAGCAGCATATTTCAGAACTGGCCGGATTAGCGAAATATAGACATTAAGAAGAGTTTCTGGTCTTAAGCCCCAAGATGCACTGCACAATATTTTTAAGATGTTTAATCGTTTTAACCATGGATGCATAATTACTTGATACACTAAGAGAAATTAATATATATATATATATATATATATATAATATGTTTTTTCTTTATTTCAAATGGCAGAGAACTTGTCAAATTGGCAAAATACAAACAGAATTAAAACGAAGAACAGGGGAAATAAAAAAGTCATTGTCTCCTTTGGCGTCTTGCCTACCAGTACCGTTCTACCAAGGAGCTCGCTCGGAGTGCTCTGCAATGAGAAATGTGGTATCCATCCATGAAGGTAAGATCTACGCAAAGGGTACAGTTTGGAGTCGCATATACACCAATTTTAAAGAGATGTCGGGCTGGCAGTCATGTTGTACACAAAGTCTATACATGGCAACCGCCTAACGGCGGAGCTATTCAGGTATGATTGATCTGTCCAGTGCTTTCCAATGTTTGGAGCTGGTTCAAGACGTCAGTTCCTCACGATGTTGAGAGGAAAACGAATTTCGGATGAGTCTTTTCATGGTGCAGAATGCTACGCTGCTGCTTGATATTTGCGAGACAGTTGAACCCCTCTTTGCTAGTGTGTCGGCATGTTCGTTGCCACTTAAGACACAGTGGCCTGGGATCTACTGGAGAACGATAATCTTATTATTATTTCCAACTTTTTAATGGTGAGATGGATATCCAATATGTCCCAGAAGGATGAGTCTCAAATTGAGCAAATGCTCTGAATAGCAGCTCTGGAGTCGGAGAGGATAACGGCGTTTTGAAACTTGTTGCAGTTGATGATTAATTTTTTTCAGTGCTATACGTATGGCCGAGACCTTTCCATCGAAGGCTGTACGGAAATTTCCTTTTGGAGAGTAAAAACTGAACAAATCACAAAAGATTCCTGCACCAGCGTTAGGTTGGTCTTTAAAAAACGAGCCATCGGTACATACTCTTAGCCAGTCAGGTTCGAGGTACAGATTATTTAAAGTCTCCAGGGCGAAGAAGTCGCAAAGTCCCATGCTGAAACGTTATAGATCGTTTAGCCGTATCAAACGTTGCTCAGGGCACTCCACGTGGAGGTAGATCTCTAGTCGTGCGACATACATATATACATACATATATATATATATATATATATATATATATATATATATATATATATATATATATATATATATATATATATATATATATATATATATATATATATATATATATATATATATATATATAGATATATATATATACACACACACACATATATACTATTTGTAAGGCGAAACCGATTGATGGGGACAAATGAATTTGCATCTGTTTTGAAATAACGTTAAATACGTTAGATTTTCAAACCATATACATCTTATATATTTTTACTACATGACGAACATGGTTTTTTCCATTATCTATATAAATATGAATTCTATACTATTTTAATTGTCGTACATATATTTATAGTTAATACAGTAAATAATTTTTTTTAATGATACAAGCAGTTGAGCAGACCCTGTACGAAATGTTTAAAAACTGTTCACACGAGCTAAGCAATGTACGAAGGTTAGTAATATATGTATTTTTTAATTCACCGAGTTTTCATTTAGTATGATTTTTTTTTTTCATTCTGACTGATGCATTCTTTTGAAATAAGGTATACAAAAATAATTACTTTTACAAAAATTACTTTGAAGGTACGCTTTAAAACTACTACTTTTTTAATAAGCTAAGTACACTAATAAATATTCTGCTTGCAGAAACTATGACGAATATTTTTCAGATTTTGATGAAGTTCATAGCTGCGTCTTTGTTAAAAAACGGCCTGAAGTTTTTTTTTTTAACTTCGAAAAACTTGCTAGACTTTTTATTTGTTTATATTTTTAACTTTGTGGAAATATGCTTTAGAAGCGGTCCCACAAAGCTTGAGTTACATTATAGATTCACAGAAAAATTAAAAACATATAAAAACAAGCCTTAAGTACACATAAAAACGAAGAGCAGGCAAAAAGTTATTAGCGATTTTAATCTTTTTTGTGTTGAAAATAAAAAAGCCTTCACATATGAGTTCTATAAAATACTTTTCTTAGATGGCGACATTTTTTTAAAGCATAAAATTAATATCTTTTGAATTTTTTAAAAGAAGATGTATCTCGATGATAAATAGCCCTTAAGCCTTTTCAATTTTCTTCGCTGAATGCATGAATGTCGAAATTTGTTCATTGTTTATCTTTTTCTCTTTTTAACTTCATACTCGTATTTAAAATTTTAATCAGAAAAATAAGGCAACAAAAACTTAATTTTTTTGCATTCTTAAACACATTTCAAAAGATACTTAAAAAAATTAATCTGAAGCTTTTATTCAAAAATCAATCACGTTTCTTTTTCTAAGTCATCATTTAGTGTGTAACAAAAGTCATTAAAAAAATTAATGACAACGAATGTCCCGCAGCTTCAACGCATTAACAATTCATTTGAAAAAAAAGAAGAAAATTGATAAAACCAGAAAAAAAACCACATCTCGGAAAAATATCGTTGAAAGTGAGGTCAACTAAATAAATTAGTTAATAAAATGAATAATTCATTCTGTGTAATTTAGCGATTAAAAATGACAGTAGACAGAAGATGAGGAAAATGTCTGTGTGTCTCTTTTGATCTTCCAACTCCTTTTACTTTTAAATTTGTTTTTATAAAAGGTACTGCTAATAATAATGTAGTAAAATAACAAGTGTTTGTTAAATTGTAAATTGTTGTAGCACTTTTCTATACGTTTATTAGTCTTTATCACTACCATAAGTACACATATTTTAGGTTATTTCAAACTGAGGCTACAGTTCCTGAGTATTTTAGTACCAAAAATGAAGAAATTATCCACCTGGTTGATCAATCATAAATTTATACTTAAACATTTGCTATGTATTTTTGATAGAAATCATACCCGATAACATTTTTCAAAGTCAAAGATATTGGAAATAAATAAATAAATAAAATTAAAAATCACACTGAATTTCCTGAATACTTTATTACCTAAAATGAAAGAATCATCCAGCTTGTTGATTCACCATAAATTTATTCTTTAACATTTGCTATATATTTTGGATTGCGAAAGTTTATGATACTGCGTAGATATTTGCAAATTCAGGTATAATTTTTTCTAAACAAAGTTGTTGTTCTGCTCTTATTTGGGTTCTTGGCGAAAAATAAAAATATTTTTTTGACGTAGTGGGGGCGGGGATGGATATATTTATTGGTTTGCTTTATTTAGTAACCAGATTATTTTCCATTCCATCGAAAATGTTAAGCTTGTCATTTACCCATCAAAAGTTTTGAAAAATCTTTAAAATTTCCCTAGATTTTTTGAGCAATCACAATTGCTTATTGTTTTCACTTGATCGTCCTTGGCGCTGTGATTCCTTTTTCAGCCCCACTGACCTCTGCAGGCGCAGCTCCTCCGGTCCTGAGCACTGTTCCCCATTAGTCGCTTCTCTTGGTCGGTGGTGTCCACTGTCCATGTCCTACACACACACACGCTCATACACATACACACATGCACCTTTACACACATGCACACACGCCAACGTAAATACACACAGGTCTACACACACACACACACACGAGCCTACACACACGTATGCCCAAGAGGAGGGGCAGGCTTGGAGGGACAGTAGCTGTTTCTTGAAACAAATGAGTAGAATAGTAACCAACAAGACCCAATGAGTAAGGTCCTGTCGCAACTCGTGATTTTGAAAATCATAACTTGAATTCAAAATTTCAGAATTCAAATTATTATTATTATTATTATTATTATTATTATTATTATTATTATTATTATTATTATTATTATTATTATTATTATTATTATTATTATTATTATTTGCTGATACAATCAATTTCAGTCAATGACTAAAAGTAGTACATTTAATTTAAGAAAACACCCCGCTGAACATTTCTAAACTTTAAAACTACCAGTTTTTAGTATGGTTGTGTTCATATAATTTTCAAAACAAATTTTGTTCGTTTTTTTTTCTTGCAAGTCTGGGAATGTAATCGGCTAATTAAGACTTTCGTTGGCAAATTTTGAAAAATGATCATTTTTTCACACATCAACAAAGCCATGAAACAATTCTTTGGTGACAAGAGGAAAAATTGCCAAGAGAATTTTGAAATCTTTGCGCAAGCTCCACGAAGTTCGAGGTTAACCAAGTAATACGTTAGGGCCAAGAAGCAAAAAGGTGTTGACATTAAAAAAAAATATTTACAATATCAGGGGGTAGTTCTAAATCTCAGGAATGTTTTAACTTCCAAGCATCTTGCAGTATCAGTTTAGGAAGCAATGTAGCAGGGCTTAATAAGCCGATGGGATCAAAAATCTTTGACATTTAAAATAAAATTAAACACTTTATAATTTTTGTTTTACAAGTCAATGCTTCTATACTTATATTACACCTTAGAGTGTCATTACTCAAATTCCATGAAACTAATAAAACAGACTTTTCCCCTGAATGTTTAGTAACATTTTCACAAGCTACATTGCTTTCAAACCCTGGTAAGTTAGAACATCCCTTTGACAAAATAAGTTGTGATTGTTCGATGAACTTCGCTTCTTCTTCGGTATTATGAACCCCTGTTACATAATTGTCCACAAATAAAGAACATTCCAACTTCTGTGCAATCTCATATTCAGGAGGGCTATATGCCTTTTCAATGCTTACACTCAACCCTAAAGGATGCAACCTCAATCAATCAATGTCTGGTATTAATTCAATAAGGTTAATTCCTTTAAACAAGCATTCATTCAAAGAAGACTTACCTCTCTGGAATGCTGAAGCATCAAAAACAGGCCGCACTTTTGTGGTCTTACTATCTTTTTTTTATAACAGGCCTATGTGGTAGATAGAGGCACTTATTCTCTAATTCCGAATCTGGTACGCGCTCAATAATATTCAAGTTTTTCCATTCTTTGAATACATTTTGGTATTCCTCAAGAAAATTATTACATTTTGACTTACTGATCATTTTTTCGTGCCTTTTCCAGGTTAAATCCTTATTATCTGGTAAGTTCGAAAAATCATACTTCCAAGGATGCTTTACTTCATATCTTCCATAAGGAAAACTTTTCAATTTATCCTCAAATTCAGTTAAATGTTCTTCTATGCATACTTTCTTATTAACATTGCAAGTTTGATCTGTTATTCCTATACGTTCAAGTTCCCGCAATTCATTCAAAGGAATATTTTTAGCATGCATCGATAATGTTTTGAAAACATCATCTTTCTCATTAGTGTTCTGTTTACCCATAACAGTCCACCCATGATTCATTTCTACAGCCGTAAGGCCGGAATCTAAATCTACTGAACGTCCTGTCAGCAATTTTCCTGAAACATCTGCCCCTATTAAAAGATCAATTTCTTTCATTTTACAAAGGGAATCAGAAACTTCAATATTCTTTTTCTTTAATTCACTCAAAATATAGCGATTGCTAACTTTTGGTATGAAACTACAAATTTTCCTTTTAGAAAGAGCTTCAAAACTACAAGCAAAAGACCCTTTCAAACCCCTCACTTCAACAGTGTATATCTTATGCCGTTTTGGGTTTGTTTCCTTCCCCCAAATAACGAGTGAATCACCGTTTCTTCACGAAGTGGAGTTGCTTTCAGCTCAGACAAAACTTTCTGACTTATATAACTACTTTGACTACCAGAATCTGCCAAAGCCCGAATTATTTTTTCTCGATTATTACGTTTAATCCGAACACACAGAGTATGCAAAAATACAGTTTGAGTTTTATCAAAGTTAGAGAGAGAATTTTCAGACTTAGAAACTACTACATCTTTAGATTCACAATTTTTGACTTCTAGCTTTGGACACATTACATAAAAATGAGGTTCTCCACAACCATTACACTTTAACTTTCTTTTTACATTACAATATTTACTAATATGATTTGAATTAAAACATATAAAACAAACCCCCTTTTTTAGCAACATTTTTTTGTTTCTCATTTACAGTCATTTTTTCTGCAATGAAGCATTTTTTTACTTCAATGACCTTTTTCACAAACAATACAACGTTGAAATCGCTTACCTTCTTTCTCAGTACTTACTAACGCTGCAGCTGACGCTAGGTCTTTTCCATCTCAGTTGTGGGCTCTCGTTTGCGTAAATTTGAATTCGCGCCGAAACCAGTTCTTGCAAGACGAACCATTTCTTCTCCATTTACTTCTTGGCGAAGAAAGTTCATTAACTGTTCTAAACTGCGACAGTTCTTATCTTCGGTTAAATCTAAATTTCGGCTTCTTTCCCACGTTACTACAACTTCTTCCGGTAGACAGCTCTCAACCAAAGGTGTCAAGAAATCTCCATACTTTTCTTTGGTCCGTCCAAGAGTTTCCAACGCACGAAGTTTTCCTTCCAATTCGTCATAGAGGGATGGAAGATCAGCTTTCCCCCGTCCTGCGGCAGCATTTTTCATAACTAGTCTCAATAAATCTCGAACATATACTTGCACCAGCAGATCATCACGGCCAAATCTTTCCTTTAACTGCTCTATTGCTTTACTATAATTTTCTCCGGTAGCAGGGAAACTCAGCACTAATCTTTCTGCCTTCGAACCAGGTTCCATGATTGAATTAAATATTGCATTTTATCTTCATTATCAATGCCCTTGTCCTCATGGATTTTCTTGAATTGGCTCCAAAAATTTAAAAATTCTCTTGCTTCGCAGTTAAACTTTTTCAGTTCTATCGTTGGCAGCTTAAAGTTGCGCTTACTAATGTTCCCACTACGCTGAACATTTTTTAAGTTTTAAATCAAGCAGAGAGCAAGCTTGAATAAACTTGTCCCGATAATTTTCTGCTTCTTCACAATCTTCATAATATGCCTCCTCGGCAATTTCATCTTTCAACAACAGCTCAGATATTATATTCTGACAATCTTCTAGCCGCTTGAATTTGTCAGAACTCAGATTTCTTAAAATTAAAAGTTCATTCAAATCAGAAATTTCCTTCAAAAGTTCAGCTTCAATTTTTTTCATACTGAGGGTAAAAGACACTCTCAGTCCTTTTCTCTGAGCTTTCAGTGTAGTTGAATCCATCTTCTTATATAAATTCAAAGCACCCGTTCTGTCACGGACGCCAAATTATGTTGAATACAAACTGAAATTCCAACGATGAATTACTTTATTAGGACTGCATTAATCAATGCGGGTTGCTGGAATCCAATAAGATCACCTTTTCTTCATAAAAATACATTTATTTTGCTAAACCCACAAGAAAACTACAGAGCCAAAAATATCCAGGCATTATAGCAGCTTTTTCAAACTCCTACTAATTTCAAATTAATTTTACAGTGTTCTGACTATTTCTCGTGCATTATAATTATCATTCATCGGAACTCTCTTCACTTCTGTTCCCAACATCTTGTTCATGTCTCTTTTACCTAGCGATTATATGGAGCATGTAATTATATGGAGCAAATAAGTCTCCATTATCATAGTGAGGCATTATATGGAGAATCCTATTCCGCATCGAGCCATATGAACGTAATTCAAAAAAAGAAAAAAAATTGTAATTATTTACCAGTGATAAAATACTGCAATCCCATGTTTTATATGCACCAGGCAGATGTTTTCCCTCTCTCTTGTAAAGTAGCGAATATGTGACTTACGTTGACCTGGATCTGAGGAGTACAGGTTTAACAAATAACATTGCAACAACCAATTTTAGTACAACAAATAAATTGAAATCGAATAAAATATTTTTTAAATTTAAACTCGTAAAACGTGCGTTTTTCACACTGCTTTACAATCGATGCTATCCTGGATTAGTTAACATTCCTTATGTGCCTATGTTTCCAATAATCTGTTATTAATTTCATAATTTGTTTCATTCTCACTTTTTTTTTGTTGCAATTTAAAAAACTAAGCAAACCCTTTAAATGCAAAATAAAAAAAAGCGTCTGAAATTACCTTTTTCTATTCAGTAGCATGTTTTTGTTCTATTTTGAAGAACGTGAATATTATAGCAAAAGTGAAATATAGTTATTAATTTTATTAAATAGTGCTGCTTCAAAAGCTATTTTGAAAACAGAAAAGTAGGGTAATAAAAATTTTTTGCAGTTTGTGCATTTTGTAAAGTATAGAAACGTGTTTTAATTCTATTTACAGTTATTAAGCTATTAACTTTTCCGTATTGTCTAATTAACCATAACCTAATAATATGAATTAATGTGAAAGAAAATAAACCTTAAAATATTCTTACATTCTTTACTTTCTTAAAAGAAAAAAATAGAATTTGCATAAAAAAATGCTAATAGCATCAATGAGCTCAGTGACTTAATTAGCGATTTTACTGTGAAGCAATCTAAATGAATGAACTTCTTGGAATTCTTTGTTTTTCTTGTTTTTGACTAAACAGATTTTTAACTGTTCTTTGAAGACGGAAAATAAAGAAAAAAACATGTTTAATTTTGGTTAAAAAATCAGCTGTACATTTCCACCAACATTCTGGTCTTTACCATTGACTTTGTATATGATTTTTTTCTCTTACTCAGTTCAATACTCTACGTTTGAAATTTCATTCATCAAGTTTTTTTCTCTTGTGTAATGTTAAAACTCGTGAAGAGTGAATTAGTCAAAAAGTTAATGAACAAGTTAGTTAATTGTTTTTATACTGTAGCAATCAATGCAGTTTTTAATTTTTATATTAGCGAGTGTTTAAGGCGATACAACATTTTGGTGATAATAAATAAATGAATATATCAATCCTAGTTTTTGCCTGCTTAAGAATCACTGTTTTTATGTTTTTGAAATAATTTTGCTGTTTACAAATGGAGCTTGAAGTACTTGGTGTGGATAATTAAATCAGGTATTTTATTTTTTAAGAAATAGGTTTATGTTTCCTGAAAAAGTTAAAGAATTGATTTTATACCGTAGTAATCAACATTTTTTGATCTTTATTTTTTAGCGTGTACTTAAAAAGACGTAAAACGTTTTCAGTGATAGTAAATAAAGGAAAGCAACATTTCTAGTTTCTTGCATCTTTAAATATCAGTGTCTTCTCATTTTAAAAGTAATTTTACTTGAACTGCTTGGTGTAAAGAATTGCATCATATATATATTTTGCTTTAACGAATAGTTTTACGTTTTCTGCTTAAGTTAATTTTGTTAAACAGTTTTGCGCGCCCTTGGGAAAAGCAGTCTTAAACAAAAAGGATAGGATATTGGAAATAAGTATCTGAAATTACTAGAAACTATTCGAAAGTTCTCGTTAAAACTTGCTTAAGTTTACTGAAGTGTGCATCCAAATTAATTCGTCTCAATTATCCCCGCGAAATTGAACAAAGTCAAACTAGAGTGCTACTGTAGTTGTAAACCACACCAGAAAAGATAACTTAAGCTAAGAAGTCAAAAATCGACATGGTTATTTTAGCATTTTTAAGTTGAAATTAAATTTAATATCTTTACCAGTTATAGGATTACCATGTATTCGTTGACAGTCGATCCACTGGTTCACTATTTTATAATTTTAATTATGATTCGTAATCCTCATATATATATATATATATATATATATATATATATATCTTCTATATATATAAAAATGAATGTTTGTCTGTATGTCATCCATGAACTCTAAAACTACGCGGCAGATTTGGCTGAAACTTTCACCGTTTGTTATTTTTGGTACTGGGAATGTTTATAGACCAGTTCGAAAAAAATCCGATCGATAGTTCCTTTTTTATTCCAATTTAAGTCACAATCCATTGGATAAATACGAATAAAATTATCGGCTGCAGAAATTAATTCGCGTGAAAGATCCAAAGATAATTTCCAAAATCACTGATCGAATAACGCTGTGACGTCATCAGCAGTGAAGTTATTTTTAATATGAATTAATTTACAACTGAAACTGTCTATTGAATTTTCTATATGTTTTCATGACAAAATAGCTAAGATTCTTAATTTAATGTTTTCAACTGTTGCCAATTTTTTTGGCACCGAAAATACTTAATGTACTTCGACCTTGCGAATTTTTACCTGATAAGAAGAATTGCCCAAAGTTTGAGACCAAAAATTTCAACGATTTATGCCCAAACAGGTAGTTGCTTTACTCAAATGTAGAAGCCATTTTCACCCGTCATACTCTGACGAGTAATTTTCTAGATATTAAAGGAATTGGCTTCAACTAATTTAAAAAAATTAAAAAAAAATATTTGTAAAGAAAAATTAGAAGGAAGCTTACTTGATATTTATACACCATACGATAAAATAAACATCTAAACAATTTCAAATTAATATTGCAACGAAAGAAGGAGAAAAAATACATCGGCTTTATTCTTTTAAATTTTTAGATATAGATTTAATTTATAAATAAAAATTCTGTTTACGGCTTAGAGAAATTTGAGATCGAAATTTCTTTTTGTGCTTTAAAATCAATGATAACAACTGAAATACACCTTCTTTGCCAGTGCTAAGAAAAAAAGAAAGCACAGATGACGCTTGAATTCTTTAGTTTAAAATGTACGCAAAAAGATTTTGTTCTAAAAGAAGTTAATGGGGATTATATAGTAAGGAAAAAAAAGCAAAAATGTCTGGTCTATTAATAGTAAGGTACAGTTATAGTATAAAGCGTTGAAAAATACTAATAGCATTGTTTAATAAAAAGAGGAAATACGGACACCTTCTGTAAGGAGAAAGACCGTCAAAGGTACTTGAAACACAATCTTTTGATAAATATAAAGATTAATTGCTTAAATGTGGATGATATGTTGAATCTGACATGACTAACGAAGAGAAAAACGACGCCGCAAAAAATTCAAAAGACGATAATAAAGTATACTACATTTTATTCGAATATAAAGAAATAAATGAATAAATAAAAAAAAAGTTTAAAAAATATTATAAATAACTTTTGAAATGGATTAGTTTTAGAGTTAAGGTTCTAAAAGTAAAAATAATTTAAAAAATGGTCGAAAAATTTTAGTTAATTTAGTTTATTTAATCTAGCGCATATACCTTTAAATTTTATTTCTAACTAAGAGGAATTAAGTTAACGTTTTTGATTTAAAAGAAAAAGAAACAAGAGATTCGTCAATTAATAAATAAAAATAGAGAACCAGCATAGAATTTAAAATGTTAAAAAAGCCTCTTTAATTACGTACAGTAGGAGACTGCAACCACAGCATTCCTTTAAGAGGAATTTGTCTAATTGTTTGCCACAGTTACACTGAACCTTAAGAACTGTTCCACTTTTTGTACATGTAATTTTGAAAGTAAAGTAACTACTTCGGAATGCCTTTCCTAATGTTAATTTGAAAATTTTTTGAAGCGGTAACGATGGAGTAACAAATCATCTTCTGTGTTGTAATTGTTTTGGTTTTTAAGCATAAACAAGACACAAATTCCTTGCGAATGGGTGATATTTTCTGCACAAAGTTTAAGTTACACTTTTGGAACAAAAAACTTTTATTCATAAAATATGAAATCATTAAACAACTGATTTTAAAAAGTAAATTTTACAGTCATTTTTTGAAAAAATTAAAAACATTATGTAACTTGATTGAAGGAAAAGAAAATGGTACAGCACATAATCGTGATAGCAGAACAGTCTAAGAAAAACATAAAGATTGCAAACATTACCTTCAAAGTTCAAAAACAATTTTGAAAGTAACTTTCTTATCTGATGTGTTAGAGAACTCAATTTAATGTTCTTAAATGTACATTAAGATTTGCAGTTGGTCTTAAATTTTCTATTTTGTTTCATACTTGGTGTTCCATAAATGCTTCAAAAGGGCACAAAATGGTCACAGCGTTTTAAAGTTTCTAAAACCCTTCAGGCGAATTATTTTTACGTTTTCTAAACGTCATAAAGTGGAACAAAACCTTTGTAACAAAATGTTTGGTACTTAAATTTGGACACTTACTATAAACTCTACTCAGCTAGAAATTTCACAAACCGTTAACATTTAACGATATTTTTACAAGAAAGTATTCTAAAGCAGCTTTTCATGAATTGCTTTATACACACATAAGGCAATTAAATTCAATGAAACTCAGTTTGTCCTTCATAATTAAATAAATAAATAAATAAATAAATAAATAAAAAACACGATCCTCTAATGTATTGTAAGTGTGTAAGCTTAAACAAAGGATACAGACAGGACCGAAGAAGTCGCCAAAGCCGTTTTCGAAGCTTTTGGCTCAATTTGACTCTATCTCTGTTTCTCTCTTTTTTTATTGTATTTTATTTTGTACTTGCCTTATGACGTCAACAACAACAACATTTCTTTTTTCATGAAATACTAAATGAACATTTTCCTAAATATATCTGGAAAAAGTACACAGTGTCTAAAAAGTCCTGAACACATTTAAAAAATCCATAGCTAATACACAAATTGTGGTATGAATATGCGGTCAGCGCAATTATACTTTACAGGTTCTCAAATATTTTAGGACATCGTAAAAACAATAATAACTTCTAAATTATGTTCAAATATGGCGACGTACAGTCACAGTAAGAAACACACACGTAATATGAGGTGTTTAATCATTCTGTTAACCCGAAAGCAATAACTTTCATTACCAAAACTCAATGTGTGCACCAGTTGCTGCTCAAACCACATCTAAATGTATTTAGCAGTAAGCTACCGCCTCTAAGCCAGAGCTAAGGCTATACGCAATACACCAGGCAGCCCAGTTATCACATCCTGAGACTTCAATTTCGTTGTTGTTAGAACTTCTAAATACCCAAGTTTTGCCTTCAATTCACGAGTTAAAACGCACCATGTTGCGGACGCTCGCTGGTGAGATAAATTTATTTTATAAACAAGTTTTTTTTTGCAAATATCAGCTTTAATGAGATGACATCTGCTTCCAGCTCGGTTATACATTATTCCTGACTGAGGAGTTCTTATTAGAATGAAACTGCAGTCTCAGAATGTGATAACCGGACTGTCTGGTATATAGCATGCACATATAAATGGTACGCAAGTTCCTTCGATATTCTAGCCAGCATGGACTGCGGAACAGTTTGTGCTACTTGGATAATTCGGAGAACCTTCAGATCTTCCAGACATAAGCGAACCGCATATGCATTTTTTATAAACCCACAAAAGGGAGAGTAAAGGGGTGTGCTGTGCTCATTCATTCGACAATTTGTTGCTTTTTACGAATTTTTTTAGTCTATCAAGCACTTTATAATTCCCTATTTAATTCATTTAGCAAGGTATTTCAACAAATATTTTAAGATTTTTCTTATTTCTATTTTTCACTGATCTTTGAAGTAAAGATGTCGGTGTGTTTGTTTACACTTCAGTTTTAACAGTACACTTACTTATATGTCGCTACTAGTTGTTTTTCGCAAATGATTGATTGAACCAATTATAATATGACGTGATTCAAATATTTCACTAGATTATCAACCATTTCACTTGAATATAATAAAACGTGTTTAGCCGTTTTGGTTTACGTTTTGCATAAAACCGTTGATGAAGTATAATTAAAACCTGAGTTTAATGTGTTATTCATTACTTATGGAAAAATTACCGAAGGGAAAATTCTTACTGTTTCTTTATGTTAAAAGGAAAATAAATTTCAGTAAGTAAGATAAAAACGCTAATTCCTAAGTCGTAAACTTCCGCTTTTGCGTACTTGTCAAAATTAATCGCCACCTTTTCTTTCTAATGAGAAGGAAATACTTAAGCCTGTTAAAACGATAGCATAGCTGCATATTTTTTTTTTCGTTTTGTGTACTTCAAAAACAATAACCAGATAAAGCATTCAGAACTTCCCTCGTAAGGGAGAACAAACAACTTTAATTTATTTCTAGCTGGATTATTTCAAAATTAATTAACATACGCAGCTCTTGCTATTAATCTACGAAAAATTATTGTCTGGCAGAATTAAAAGTAAGAACGAGATGTTTTTAATTTAAAGATTCATCATTAAGGGTGTGAGAAACGTTTAAAAAAAGTCTGGAACACAATTTGGAACTGATTCATTGGGATATTTAATCTTTCTTTTCTATTTATTTTTTAAAGTTTGCATTAGTAAGTTAAAATTTTGCACACGCAATTACAATTCTGTTTTTAAATTTTGACAAGTGTTTCTGTGGGTTGGACTACAAGCAACAAGACATGAATATCAAATATCAAATATATATAGTAATACCGAAACACAGTTTCATAAATATTTATAAATACTTAGAGATACAGTTAATGTTACACGTACCAGAACTTTACTGAGAAATAAACACAAATTTACTCGTTAAGTCAATTTGAAGGGAAGAAGTCTTCAGAAAATATTTCATGTTCTATTTATTCAACAAACACATTCTATTTATTAAACAAATATTGTCGTATGCTATGCATTAGGTTTTGAGTAAATACTTGTTTGTAATCATAGAGTGTGAAATTGCATAGTGGTCAAAAAAGTAAACATCGAATCAAACAAAAAAAAAAAAAAAAACAGAGAATTTGGAATTTATTGATAGGAAAACGAACACCACTTGCTGAATCGCGTTTGTTTTTAATTTATACAACAGAGTTTTCTTGTCGTTGATGATATTTGCTTGTTCAAAGTTTGTTTAACTTGTTTGTTTTGTGCTTGTTTAATTTATATCCTATAATTCTAACCGCTTTCTTTACATGGATGACATTTTAACATTTTCATCGAGTTGTTTTAATGTGTATGAATCTTTCCGTTTGAACACGGGAAAAAATAATTAAAAGAACTACGAAAACAAACGCAGCAATTTTAAACTTTATGCAGCAAAATCAGCTTATATCTATCTGATAATTAGAAAGAATAACTAGTAAAAATATTTTGTAAGAATGGAGTGGAATGAAAACCGTGTATGAAAGTCTACTGAAACGATTGATTTCTTTTTATATGCCATTAGGGATTGCAATACCGGACCAAAAACTCAATACCGGTGTTCGGTATTTTTAAACATGATACCGGAATACCGGTACTAGTACCAGTATTTGAAATTTCTCAAAAAAGTTTTGAAAACATATTGTTTCGCTCCCACATTTCATAATTTCATAAAAACCTATATTATTTATGAAAACGTGTTGTGAACAAAAATAAATATATATCATAATACGAAATCAATTATATTAAAAAATATAATGCATGTACCGAAGTCTTTCTAAACTTGTGAGACATTTTAGTGCTCAACTTTCTTCAAATAATTCGGTCTCTTTGGCGTTATTTTGGGATAAATCATTTTGTGTGTATGTGTGTGTTTCTTTTGTATTGTGTGTATTATTGTTATTGTTTGTTAAATTTATAACTGGTTGTACTTTCTATCCGAGAGACAATACTTTTCCAATATCAACGCCATTTTTTCTTCGGCAGGAGAGGTTTGTATTTGCTTTTTTGCCCTTTGGTTTGAAATTTACGATAAGCTTGACTAAATTTGATCTTGTAAGTTTCTCTTATTCATTTTCGCTTTCTTTTCAATATTCTTGCAATTATAACTGTGTAAATATCTGAAAATATGTTTCAATTGATTAGATTTACCTCTATGCAAATTTTCAAGGCACTAGCAAAATTGGCAAGTATGAAGCCAAATGGCGAGACAGGACAACAAACCAATACTGGTGACAACAAATTACCGTTTGTTATGCTACCAAGAAAACGTTTTTGTGAAAAGTAAGTACAGTTGAGACAAATAATTAAAAAATAAATCAAAAATTATTACTGCAATCAATGGTTGGAATAATTTGTTCATAGGACAAGTGCATTCAAAATTACACTCGAAATAGAGAAATGGAAAAAATAAAAACCTAGTGCACTGAATCGCACGAAAATGCAATGCATCTAACCATCTAGTAATGACAATATCATTTTTCAATCTACTTTTTTGTAATGATATTCTATTAGTTCGTGCTTTTGAACAAATTTTTGCATGAAGAGATTGATTTTGGTTATGTATCTTGGAAAAAGAAAAGTACATAGTAGTATTTGGTAATATATAGTAGTAAAAGTAGATATTTAACAAGTAAAATTGTATATTCTTTAAATGAAACTATTTATTATTGTCAGCTAATACCGAAAATACCGGTATTTTACCTCAGCAAATCTCGGTATTACCAAGATGAAAAATTGCTTGAAAAACTGGTATTCGGTATACTGGTATTGCAATTACTATATGCCTAATTACGAATTGAACAATAAAAATCAATAATAGTTGTTCTATTTTTGAGAGAAGGGGACACAATAATATCTAGTAATATGATAAATAAATTGGAAATAAAGCATTTAAAAAGTAATATGATTATTTAAACTATTGTATTTAAAATATTAAAAAAAGTGACAATCTGCTTTGAGTTTTTAAATTGTAAGATTAAAAAAGGTTTACAACTGATGCTATACTTTACATTTTGAACATATAATAAAATACATAACTTACTTGCATTGCAACTTAAAAGTACTGAAAAGTATGGATAACATGGCTTTATGGGGAAAACAATTGCAATTTCAACGAAACACAAGGAATGAGGGTAAATTACACTGATAAACAAGACATAGATATATGTCATGGTGTTTACTTCTTCTAATATAGTTTTTAATGCAGATTACAAATCTGAAAAACATTTTGCTCTATCATGTCAGGTTTTCAAGATATCAACAAAAACATATATTTTTTAATCCCCTTTTTTTAGATTTTTTTTTCGCTTTTTTTCGTTTTTTTTTTAATGGAAAACTAAATTTTCCCCTGGTTTGTGAGTAGTTCAGCCCCCCCCCCCTCCGAAATTTCAATACCTCAATGGAAATCTATAAGCTACAATGTTATTTAAAAATGTTTTGTTCCCCGTCACATTTCCAGTAATTTGCCTCCACTTCGTGTGAAGTTGGGGCCCATGAAGAACTTCGTGAAGACACTAGACAGCAACTCAGATGCTTTTCGGCACCTATCGAACAAGTTTCCAGAGTTGAGTTATGCGAAAGTGAAAGAAGGTTTGTTCATGCGTCCACAAATAAGGAAGATCATTGTCTTACTCAGCAGTACTGAAAAATATGCTTGGTTCACATTCAAGTCTGTTGCAGCAAATTTCCTTAGAAATAATAAATCTGAATATATATTATTGTGCAGAAGTTCATTAGTACGTACAGCTTGATGAGTTGCAAAATGTCCCTAAAAAGATTCATCTCCTCGACTTCTTTCCCAACAACTTAGGTTCTGTCAGCGATGAACATGGCGGACGTTTTCGTCAGGAAATCTCGATGGTCAAGAGGGTCTGATTTAAGTGTAAGCTCGTGATGCCCGAGCTTAGAGGACCGCTAGCCTCCCAAAATTAGAAACTTTTTTTTAGACATATAAATGTTTTTAATTGTTTGGAAGTATAAAAATTATTTTTTGTTCAAGTGTAAATTAAAAAATTTAATTGTTATTGCTGACTCTGTTTCAACAAAGTTTATGAGTTTAGTGGGAAACCAACTCTCTCCCATTAAGCGAGACAATTATGAGGAGTGACATCTAGTATAAAATTAGATGGCTCGCCTGTCACTCCATGTTAGTACGGAGTTCACTATTGGTGCTTATGGCATTTATTTATTTATTTTTTTTGTTAATGTACAATATTTCAAGATGTTTGAATCTTTTGAAACTACTTATTTATATAAACTTCAAATTAGAAATACATTGACACGGGAATTAAGTAACTTCATAACTTCCTTTTAAGAGTAGGGGAAGGTTTCCTTCAATGAACCTCAGAACAGTTTTCGATTTTTTTAAAAAGTAAATCCAAGTCAAATATCACGTTAATTATAGGAACAATTTGTCAGCATGTTTCTCTTTTAATAATAACATTAACTTTCATGATAAATTTACACAATAAATAAATAAAAATTAAAAATGATTATTTTAGCATGTGATCCATTTATGACAACGGGTTGCTATGGATGGACCATCGAGTTTCTATCGATGGACCACATTCTCAAATTAAAAAAAATCAATGCGTAACTTACAAGTATTTATAACAGCTGATCAACAAAATACTAAAAATAACAATAAGTTATAGAAAAAATTTTTCTGAAAAGTTATATTTTCGGATAAGAGGAATATAAAAAAACCCCCCAGCACTCACAAAAAACGCAGCTGTTGTCATCACACCTCGTTCACCACTTGATATTTTCCCAACCTGTGCAACACCATTCTTAGCAACGAGTAATATCTTTTTGACCTCTTTTGAACCTTTGAAAGTTTTGTTAAATCCATTTCGAAAATTTTCGTTCTACGCAATATTGTACTTGCTTTCTAAAATGTCGAATACATGCTAGCATTGCGAGGAGTCACACTACTTTGAGATGCACAGGAAATACTGAAAAATAACTGTCATTCGTCTCAGTTAAAATTAAACGTTTATGTTTTGGAGCATTAAATTAAAGTGATAATGCACAAATAACTCAAAAATTTTCTAAGTTTAATTAGAAGGTTTAACGGTTTTAGTATATGAGTTTATTTTATAGTTCGTATTTGATTATCAAAGAATGTAGAGAAAACAGTAAAAGATCGTAACCTATTTCCTGTTATAGGAATTCTTCAAAATACTTTATCAACTATTGAAGTGTTAGCTCTTAATTGACTATAAGGAATTTTATTGGGACATACTTTGTGGCTTTGAGCATTTGCATCATAAGGATGATTTACGAGATAATAAACAACTTTTCCCTCTGTTACACGACAAAAGCTAAACAATAATTTTTATGGGTGTTACGACGTTCATTTTACGGTTTCATACAATATCATAAATCTCTCTTGATCATAAAATCTGCTCTTAAGAGTCACTTTCAAAAAGCCCAGAAATTAAGTGTAACCAAAGCAATCCCTTAAAATGAAACGAATGAACTTATTAATATTACACGCTCTCTACTCTAAAGAGCCTTTCTGAAGACTATCTGCCTGCTAAATTAGGGCTTTAAAATAATTCAAACTTTCCGATTGAAAAACATTTTATTTGTGAGTCACTTCAGTATTGAAATAAAGGTTAAAAAGTATTTAAAAAAATGAAAAGTCGATTGAAGTGCCTTTGAAGTCCTACCATTAATCTAAAAGTATTTGTCTGCGCGATTATTTTCCGAGTTTTTTGATGAAAAACAAAGTTTCGTGAACGGTCTTTCGAAAAATGTATCATCATACTCTCTATAAATTTTAACCGTATATAGTTCATAATCTATATCATTAAGCTTATTTCCTTTCCTTTTTAAATATTAATAATAAATAATAAAAATAGTTTGGGTCGTTTTAAAAGATATTTTTTGACCCAGAATAAAGCCTAAAATATTGATTTTTTGTTACTTATTTCTACCATTATTTTCGTTGTTTTCTTAAACAGTGCATATGCTACTTTAAAAAATCGAAATTCGGTCAATATCGAAATTCACATACTAAAGATATATGCTAGAGAAGAAATATTTCATGTTAATCGCCAATAAAGGCCGAGTGTTAAATGTAAAGTAAGTACCTGATTTAAGAAAAAAAAAAAGAAAAAGAAAAAAAAAATACAAGGCAATGAAGTCGCATGCAGTAAACTCTCCCCAATCTTTTAATCCAATTAAGTTAAGTTTAATGGTTTTGCTGCTTGAGGTATCGTTGTTAAAATTTCGTCCGACTGAAAAATCACAAAAGTGCTTTCAATTTGACGAAACTGATATAAACAGCGCTGTTTGCGAAAAAATGTAACATTTCCCCGGAGGTACTTTCTCTACTTCGATGATACCGCAATGAAGTGTAGAGGCAAATAAGCCGCAGGAAAAATAGACTTTGACTAATCGAATTTGTATCGTTCCCTCTGCAGGCTATTTGGTAAACTGCTAAGTGTGTCTTCGAGAAGGTACCACTGCAAAATGAGATTTCTACATTTCCGGACAAAATGCTTTCTTTTAGCGAGAGATAATGAACAAAGATTGTCTTGTAGAAATTTAAACAAGTTTCGGTCAAATTTAACAAATCCACTTGATGAAAGTTTTATTATACGCCGTGACAGTAGTTTTAAAAATAAAACATGAAAGATTTTACGTTTAACACTTTATCATCTCCTCGGTTATTTCGGTTATTTTTTATTTAGTCCAAAAGTAAATCAGTATAAAAATCGATACATATGTGTGTATATATTAATGTATGTATATCCCCAAAACAAATCCACAGTTTAACAGTTATTCCCCTATACAAATTCACCAAATTTGACAGAAACGTACTTCGGCACCTGGGAAGGAATGTGGGCCGAAAGAGTACCGAACCGTTCGCATTTTAATTTTAGAACCGGTAAATGGTAGTAATAGGCTCTTTCTCCCCAAAATAATTATCCGACCGGTTCGATTTTAGTCGCATTTGAAAACCCTCGAAAAAGACATCTTTTTGAAGACAACCACGAAATCCCTAAAATCACCAAGAGAAAAGTTATAAGCATTTTTAAGTAATGGAAAACCAATTTTAAATCGGAAATTTATAGTCTGCCGCGACTTCAGTTTTAGTGAAAGCGAATAAAATTATTGAGAAGAAAGGTCTGTTGCAATTTTTTTCTCGACTGTGAACAAGAAAAATTCTTGTTATTGCTTTGAAGCTTTTCCTGTAATCGGTGATTTTTTTTTCCTTTTTGGTTATTTTTCCGCTATTTGTTGGAAATTTTGTATATATTTTTTTCAAGCCTTATTGTTGAACACGTGTCACTTAACGTGGCTTTTTTGTTCAAGGTAGATTGTATAAGGCCGAACGACGCAGCTAGTAAATAAATAAAGAAGTTTTATGCATCTAAGCTCACTATACAACGATTTAGTGTTTATTTGATATTATCTTGCTTGAAGCCTCTGTAATGATCTTCTACAGTAGCATCAAAAATAAATTAAAATATTAGAAAGTGGACATTTGACACGAGTCACATTGCTTAAAATTAACAATAAACGAAGAAAAAAACTGCTTTATAAATTAAAATTGATTATTAAGAGGTAAATGGATTAATTAATCACTAGGTTAATTAAAAATACTTTCCTATTAAAACATTAACATAAATCATGTAACATGCAGGCGAAAACTATGCTCGTGTATTTAGTTAATTATTTTCATTAAATGTTTAATGATTAGCAGTTCCCAAGTAATTGCTTTACAGCGTGGTGCGTGAACATAAAGTTGTCCTAAGTCAATTAAACCTACTAGCATTCAACATTCATATCGTTACAAAGCTTCAGCTTTCTAACACAAAATGCATTTTCTTTAAAGACTGGAGCATGGAATTAAAACTAAAACATAACTCTTTAAGGTGACGTAAAGCTATGTTAATCGTTATGTAAATAAAACGAAATTTTTCCTCAAATTGGTTGTTGTTATGTAAGATTAAATTCTAACAGTCAAGATTTTAAATTAGAACATTTGAAACATCAAATCGATACTGAGTTTTTCAAAAATATCCTATTGGTTTATAACTTACATGCTACAATACGAAATAAAAAATAATATTAAATAATTTACAAAGAAGAAAAAAAAATCACTGAGTATTTTAAACAAATATTTTCCATTGGTGTTTAAATGCAGTTACTATGACGCAAAGGAAGAAATCAGTAATTTGTCGCTTGTTTATCAGTACTAATATTATAAATGTGAATGTGACTTTTTTCTTTGTTTGCTTGTAATTCTTTTACGCCTTTGCTACTCTACCCACTCATGAAATTTTGTATACACATAGTCAGGGATGCAGAATAGACCACAGGCTACCTTTTAGTCAAAAAAGGTATTCCAAGATTTTTATTTCAATTTTATAGAAATCATCAATTTTCGAGTATCTCATCAAAAAAAAAAAAAGTCATATCGTATTACCCCACATTATCCGGCATACCGGAAAAAAGTGAGGTTGACCAGCGTGCTGGAAAGTTCGAATTTTCCGGCATGCCGGATAATTTGAGGTTTACTTTGCAACAAAACCAAAGTAAATTTCTCCATTCAGTTTCAATCAGAAGGTAAAACACTGTAAGCAAAAAAATGAATAAATCCCGAAAGTAAAATTTTTTCAAAAAATTTGTGCATTGCATATAAAATGTGCTTGTTATTTATAGTAATACATTATTAATGGATTTAATTGTAGACCAATAAAGCAATCAACTCAGAAGCAATCATAGTTGCTGCGATTTGTTTTTTAAATAAATTATTTTAGGTTTCTTATAGAGAGGTTAGTTTAATTTTTATTTATTGAATAGCTATGGTAAATTCTTTAGCACTGGTTTGGAGGCGTTAACTTACTGCTTAAATGCTTGCTTACTCAGTTTTATTTTAATTTTTACAGAATTACTCGTTATTAAACAATATTTTTCATGTTAAAATAATTAATGAAATTGTTAATAAATATTTTTAAAAAATTAAACTGGTTGTTAATATTAATAAGTTTGTTAATACTAATATAATGTATAGAACTTACGTTCATTTTTAAGCTGAACATATTTTTTACAGAATTAATTTTTTTTCTTGGCCTCTATTTTTCCGGCATGCCGAAAAGGACCAGGCAGGTGTTATCGAAAATCTGGTGACCCCCGAATTTTGTGGCATGCCGCATAATGCGGGGTAATACGGTATTCGTTTGATTTTTGCAGCCTTTCAAACATTTTAAAAAGCTGCACTATATGAACTTGACCCAAAATTTGAGGGATAACTAGAACAGTCCTTAGTTTTTTATCTGAAGCAGATTACATATCGTCGCCTCAGAGCAACAGTAAGATATCTTAGTATTATGTATTTCTGGGATTAGTTATCATAATGTTTCTCTGATGCGAAGATATTCTAAAACGAGGCTTATCATCATTATTGAAGCTTCGTCTGCGATTTCTGGTCACGGAATTGACATTTATTTCCCTCCTCAGTGACAAGACAGCCCTCGGTGGGTCCTGGCGTTCTCAACAATTTTCTTCCAGGCCTCTCTTTTTTTGGCCATGCCTTGCCAAATCTTCACTTAAATGGTAGAATAATCCTTATCAAGGCAATCAACCCATCTGAGGTTGGAATTGATATTTAATAAAGTTAAATTTCTGAATCGTAACAAAAGATATTTTCTTGAAGAAAAAATAAAAAAAGCAAGCATGAAGAATTAAAGAAGGAGAAGACAGATTTATCTTTCAAAATAAATATCGATTGTTTCGTAATCATAGTTATTCGTAGAAAAAGGAGTGACAACTTTTTTTTTTTTATTTGTCCAAAAAAAAAAAAAAAAAAAAAAACCAGAATAATGGATTGAGTTGTTATGTTTGTTTTTAACAATCGACTGAAGTTTTGGGACTTTAAAAATATCCAAAGAGGTCTAAATTTAAATTTTTAATCAGAAAATTGCTCTTTTCGACACATTGAGAGAAAATTTTGCAATTTTTTTTTGCCTGATTGCCGAAAATGTGCCACTTGACGCAACTTTTATTTTTGAGATAGACCGTGCAACGCCGGGAAATGCAGCTAGTATAATTGCAAACCAACAGATTTATTTTATATAGGCTATTTCCCGAGCAAACCAATAAGGATAATAAGCAAATATTAATATAAAAACAATAAAATATTTGCTTCTTAGTAAGTCCATTATTTATTTTGTTTTATGCTAAATAAGTTTCAACGAACATCAGTAAACAACTCTCTCGTCCATCAGAGATGTTTATAACCAAACTATTACTTGGACAGTTTTTGTAATGTAAGCATTCCTTTGAACGAAATAAAAATTTTACTTGAGCACTGTTTCGCAGAAAGTGAGGTAATTACTCATGAGAGAGTTGTTTTAAAAGTTAGTAAAGCATCCTTTTTAAAGTTTGGAAAAATATAAATGGGTTTTTTTCCTTCAGTTAGATTCTAGTATGTTGAAAAATACCATTTATTTGAACTCAATTTCAAGAAAGATATTTTATTTTGTAGTTTTACTGTGGAACATTTTTAAGTTGACTAGATGGTTCATTATAAATGAACTATTAGTTACTAATTCTAAAAAAGGTTTACGAGGCTTTGATTTTCTTTTTTTTTTTGTGACGGAAGATAAATTTTAACTTATTAAGGAATTGTCTAACCCAGCTTTCTAAATGTTTTTTTTTTTTTAATGCTAGAAACCTGCAATAAGAACGAGTGACTTATTTTGCTAATATACGATACTAATGTTTCTCTTTTTTTTTTCTTTTTCAGAAACAGCTTTTTCACCTATTGGACGGAACTTGAGTACATCAACTGTCCATCGGGGCTGCAACCTATGCTGTCTTCTTATATGAAGAATAATTGTTTCATATTCTTAGCAAAATGACCCCAGTTGATGCATTTTAGTCATGTTTCGGGTTTCTTGTTGTGGAGATATCGGTTGTCCATGGTCGATATGGAATTTGCAAACGTCCAGTTAAGACGAGTCTAATTGAATGTGAGGGGGAACAGTAAAATTTTGATGCGCATGCTTCGGTAATTTTAATGAGACTAATTGTAGCTAACACACATTTGCAAAAGCTGGCATCCCTGAAAACTAGTAGATGCTGTCATTGACGACTGTAAACTAAATGTTAGACTTTCCATCTCATCGGTGGTTAGACTGTATGAAAAAAGCAAAAAATCTTTAATACATTGAATGTATGTACTAACAATAATAGTCATAAAAAAGGGAAAACAACTTAAAAGCATGAACAGTCAAATTATATATGCGTGGTATAAAGTGATTGAGAAAAATAGCCTATCGGCAACACGAGATTTATTCACTGTTTAGTTGAATTTAACAGGAACATGATGCATGTTTAATATCAAGCAGTACTTAGTAATAATAACACTTACAGAAAATTAGTGAAATTGCATTATTTGAACAAGGAGGTAATATTCATGGATTTGTCGGAAAAATATGGCTCTATATTAACGTGATATTGGTTTGGACAAAATTATTGCGGTCGTTAAGTAATTAAATTTCACTATTATGCCTAACACATGATTAACTTGAAAGTATTAACTCCAACAAAACTGCTTACGTGCTGCCAATCAGGTTGGTTTACCAAACACACTACCACACTTCAAGAAAAGCTACTAGTTTATTTTAAATTAAACAAAGCTGACAGTAAGCGATTTTTAAAAGTATCCAAACATTTGAAGCCTTAATTAATTACACAAAAATTATACTACAGTCGGGAAAGCACTCACAAAGAAGCCCTAATTTAAATACTTAAGAAACATGTTTACTGCAATTTGAAACGGTAAAAAGATCCAATCTCTAAATCAATTTTTGGCCGTTATTGTTTCAAGCAATGTAAGGGGAAAAACCCCCACCTAAACAACACTTTTTCTTTAAACTTTTTTTAGTTGAAATTTGATAAATAAAGGCATTGATTAATTTTCTTCTTTTCGCACAAAAATATGTTAAAAAATGTATGTTTAGTTATTCTTTAAGTCTATTTCACAACAAAAGTTTGTCTATATTAAAAATACAGGGTGTCCGAGAAGTCCTTGACACATTTTAAAAATTCATAATAAGCAGCAAACTGTTGTATCAACTTGCGGTTTTGCACCAAAACACTTCACAGGTTCAAAAATGTTTTATGGCATCATAAAAAAGGGAAATAAAAATAAATACTTTTTAAAAATAATTTTTATTGATGGCTGCATTGTCAGAGTAATTTTTTTTTCTTGCACTGTGGCGATACAGCAGTTTTTCAATTTTTTCTTTTCATTTTTCCCCTTTTTTTTTTACGATGTCATAAAAATTCTCGAGCTTGTGAAAAATTATGAGGATAACCGCATATTTATTAGGCATATTGTTACTTTTTTAGGATTTTTCAAAATGCGTCAAGGACTTTTCGGACACTCTGTGTATTTCAACCTAAGAGTCTTATTTATTTAGAATATTAAACTGACTGCATTGCTATGAACTAAATTTGCTCTTACTATAACCGTTCAATGTTATTTGAGGCATTGAGAAGCATAGGGATGCAAGTTCACATTTTCAAGTTTTGAGTTAAAGGTGTTTAAAGATCCTTGGTAGGCTTTCATTGAATTTTTTTTCTAATGCATGCAGTATAACAGCACCTTCCAGGATACTAGTACTATCTATTGCCCCAAGATAATTTTATTATAATAACAATTACAGCCTTATTGCTTCTCACTGCCTCATTTGACTTTGGGTTCTGTCAATAAACGTTTTTAAAAATCTAATGGAAGTGAACCCATCAGTAAGTGTAGTAACAATTGACTGAAAAATGTCTTTATTTTTTAATGAATTAAAATATGAACTTGCGGAAACTTTAAAATATCTAGAGTTTGAAAAACAGACCTTGTTACTTATGTTTGATTAATTCTTTTTTCATTCTCATACTACATTCTAACTGATTCATTTGCCTCATATATAAAGAAAAGAAAATATTCTGAAGTTCTTGATGACATCTAAACGGGTGATCTGTACATTTAATAAACGTCATAAAAAGTTACAAAAACTCTTCGAAACAAAATATTAGGTACATACGTTTTGACATTTACTAAAGAGTTCCCATATAAGTAGAACTTTCACAAAACCATTTACTTTTAACGATATATTTACAGCAAAGAATTCAGATTTTTTTGTCACTCCAAACTGTATGTAATTTTTTACGCTTTTTGTCTGATAAAATCGCCCAAATTTTAATTTCTTCTTAAGGAATCAAACATGAGTATGGTATTTTTTTTCATTTATTCATATCATGCAAAAGTATTAAATCGATGTTCTCTTAATAAAGCATTAATATGCGATAAAACATCCAAAAAAAAAAAAAAAAAGTGAAATATTAAGTTTAGTAACTGAAAAGTCCTGTATTAGTAGCTTTTTGTTCATTTATTGGATTGTTGGGATATAAGCACAAAATATTTTTTATTTATTTTATTGTATTAACTCAACATACTGATAGCAATCACTTTTACATAGACTTTAAACGTGCGCATTAGTAACTATGATTAGTTCTTTTGATTAGAACAAAATATCGATGATAATATGCATTGTTTTGTTTTTATTTTAATTCATCACATACTTAACTGAAACTCTTATTATACTTCTCTATTACAACAAGTATGTTACAGTAAAGAAATTTACGAAGGATAATGTAACGGACATTTCTAGGCAACTCCTAAAATATGGAAAGTACTGGGTTTTATTTTTTTATCTTCAAATACGCTCAAAAAAATTACTTTAAAGTAAGAAAATGTCACCAAATATCTGCCTTTTATTTTATGTCATGATAAACACTTAAATTTTCTGTTACTAGACTGATCTGTAAATCATATTTTAACATGCGTATTCACGTTTTTCTATGTTTCTTCATCTATTACTATGCGTTTGACAATATTACTCTTTTTTCCATTTTTTACGAATGAATGTATTATCTGCCAAAGTCTTTCACGGTCGGCAAGAAACAACAATTCCGGGCTTATTGGTCGTGGTCAAAATGGAAAAGAAAATCCAGACGTTTCGTCAAGTTCTGTTGCTAACATCCTCAGTGGTTGTGACTGATTAGCCGCTCGGATCGCTCTGGTATTTAAGCAAACTGCTGGTGGTTGCTGTTTCCTGTTTGGATGGCGTCCTGAAACTGCTCGCCATGACGGTCCAACACAGACAGACGACGGCTGCCATTTCGAATCTGAAGCCACTCCCATTTTCCATTAGAGCAACAATTAGAAGATACACCATTTAATCAGAAACCGGCACCCACCAGCAGTTTGATAACAGCATCCAATCAGGAGCAAGCATTCACCAGCAGTTTGAGAACAGCATCTAATCAGGAGCCGGCATCCACCAGCAGTTTGCTTAAATACCAGAGCGACCGGTGCAACTCATCAACCGCAAACACTCAGGATGCCAGCCGCAGATCTTGACGAAGCGTCTGGATTTTCTTTTCCATTTCGACCACGGTCAATAAGCCCGGAAATATTATTTCCTCGTCAGAATGTATTATCGTATAGAAATCAAATTAAATTATATGAAGTTGTGCACCTGGAAGCATATTGCAAAATCTCACAATTGCGGAAGGAGAAAGGAACTTTTTCACTAAATGTTACACACATGAGTAATTACAAAATTATAATTCTTTCTATTTCATATCATCCAAATATATCGGACGCTTTTATGTAGACTAACTACTTTTTCAAAATGATACCGATTATTTTTCGTGAAAGTACAAGATGTCTTTAAAGTCTTGCACTAATAAAGAACATTTATTAACTGAGAAAACTTTGCTTCTTTTTTGATACTTATCTCTTCAAGTTTTTTTTTAAATTCATTGGCCCAATGTTCGCTCAAAGCATTTAGGTAGCGCTAAAAAGGAAAACTAGAAAGGGGGGCCTGTGAAAGGAAAAACTCCAGAGATGCAGTTGAAAGTTTATGAGGGTTAAATCTTGAAAGTCCCCAATTGAATGTTTGGTTTTAATATGACCTGCCGATCCTAACACGAAAAGTTAGATCTATGTACTGCCGTGTGTAGGTAAAGGGCAGTAACTGCACATTTTTCTTTTTTTGCATTTTTGTCGTCTATTGTCCGTTATCTTTATTGTACAATCTCGCTTATTTGGTTTCTGCTGAAAAAAAAGGCGCGGAAAAAATGTCTATTTCCAACATTTTCCTATTGTTAGTGTTAAATCTATCACACATTTTTTCAAATTTCTCGAAAACTCATTTCACTACAGGTACCGCCGTTTACCTGCACACTAGAGTATAAGCACCGTTACAATTAAACCGAGAAATGTGTAAGGGTTTGGTATAGGGGGTATATTCTGTCTGCATTAGTACTTGGAGCAAAGTTACAAACCGTCTAAATCTACTCAGAACAACATAGTAAAATGCACACGTTGAAATGTAGGTATACACGTTTTGAGAAAAAATCATTTAAAAAAAAGAAAAATATGTTAACATTAGCTTTTGTTTACGAATTGTCTTTATAAACCCCCTGTAAAATATTGTAAACATTTTTCGAAGAAACTATGCTTAGATAACGGATAAAATAAATTCACAGAAGTTGTAATTCAGGCAAATAAAAATACACAAGTCACATTAACTAATGACAAAAATTCAAACTTTACATTCATCATTTAACTCAATTTAAAAGCAATGATTTTTTTTTCTTAAAACTTTTCGTCTAGATGTGATTCGATTCGCAAGTTTGTTCCAAATGGTTTACCTAAAATAAGTGCAAAAAAATGTATTATGACCTGGAATATCTTCTAGTTTACTAAAATACTTAAATTAAGGTGCCTCTGCATATTTATATAATGATTTACAAGTTTATCAGTAAGTTTTCAAGTTTTGTAATTAACCATCAGCAGGAAAATATTGCTTGTTTAAACTTGTCGCTTTACAAAGCGAAGTTTTAGGATTTCCAAAGAATATTACAATATTTTCAATATTATATTATTAAAATAACATTGAAAATATATCTCTGAAATTGCAGGAACAGCAATGGAAACAAAGCAACCATTTTTTTTTCATTACCATGCCTAAAAAGGTTTTTTCTTAATATTAAACTGAAGAAAAGAAACACTAACCTTATAACATAAATATGTTTCTTCTTTTAAAACATACTAACTTAACAATTGTTTTCGTCCAGATAACGTTTCTTTTTTTTTTCATTTCTTAGATAACTCAGAGGGTCCTTAATGATCTACAAAAAGCAATGTATCGCGTAAAGTGTAACACTTTCTCAGGGTTGGATTTTATTTACCGTAAGTTGGAGAATTCATTTTCAACACATTACCAACAATCTCATTTAGGTATAAAAGTTAATGCAAACGGCTATTAAGGGATTATTAGCAAGCTAATGCAAGTTTTATTAGTTTTAATCAAGAGTTTTATGACCCAGGTTAGGGAATTGATAGCTGATAACGCGTAGAGGTTCTTTGTGTTTCAGTGAAAAATTCAGAAGTAAAGTGAAGATATCCTTGCAAAAGTTACCCTTTTGTGTGGTTTAAACTTACATTTTACGATCTAAATCAGTCAATGCTAAATGCTTCAGAGAACTTTTTAAAATTTAATTATTTACTTTCTTAAAAATTTTACCATTACTAACAGCAGCTTAACTAACGTCTTTCATACGCTGGCACTTACATTTCTTACAAAAACAGAAGAAAATAAAGTTGACATAGACGGGAAAAGCAGTACTTTTCTTAGTTTCGGATGTTTTTCCTCTGATCCCTGCATCAGTGTCATTTACAAAACCATTAAATATTGTAATTAATTATTTGTGTTGTGAATGAAATTACTCGCGATAATATTGTTACATTTTAATGTGTACAAATTCTTTTCAATAATGCTAAAAAATAAATGATGATTGCTTTATAAATCATGTATCCTTCCATGTATACCAGGTTATTTTCTTTTATTTCTGTGCTGTTATTTCAGGAACAAAATACATTACAAATTTAAAGCGCATGCACAAAGGCTAGCATAGAAAACTATACGCTAATGAAGAGCCTTATGAACTATGAAAACAAAAAGTAAAAAATAACAATAAATAAAATAAATAAAAAAAAATTAAAAATTTGGCAATCATGCTCTTTTTTCTATAAGTCTCTCTTCTTTCAAATAAATGTTTCCTTTGGTAAATAATGTTTTCGCCTCCATTTAGAATGCAAGCACGAAGTCGGGGTAAATGAAGTTACTTAAACTTGCTGGATCTTGATTGACGCTGGGTTTTACAGTAAACTAAAATCATTAGAATTTCTTTATCAAGCAATGGAATTTTCTTCAGAATTTAAATTTATTTTTTATTGCATTTAACTGCATATTTTGAGCTTCAATAAATACATTCGTACGTAATAAAAGTACATAGACATTACTAAATCTTTTTATGAGATGTGATTTTGTTTCCCTTCCGTCAAGTTAAAAATTCGATTTCTAATTTTTGTTGCAGTTACTTCTGTTTGATAAAAAACCAAGACAGAAAAATCTGAGGCTGAGGCTTTAAATATTTTCGTCAAACTGCGAATGCTAATGTTTTCATCCAATGTAACGGTCACATGCTTCATATTACACGTGACCGTTACTTTGGGTAAAAATATTCAGTTAGTTGTTCGCAATCTTTGTTGCGCTGTACAAGGCTAGTAACTTGTCTCTAGAAAACTTTTTTCTTCGCATGTTTTTAACTCCGAGGTTATATACCTAACATTGCAAGCAATTTTGCTTATTCTAACATTTTTAGGAAAAGCATCAGTTCGGCAGTTCGTAACATATATTTCTGTAAAATACAACGCAAACTCAGTCATTCCAGCCGATGACTGCAGTTTCGTGCTTATTATCACTCATCAACCCGGCATGGTAAGACCTTCCTATGCCGGGAGGAACTTCCTATGCCGGGCTGATGAGTGCTAATAAGCACGAAACTGCAGTCTTCGGCTGGAATGACTGAGCTGGCGGTGTATTTCATGTATTTCTGCCTTAGCCCTGGCTATAGAGCGGTAACTTACTGAATATATATATTTCTGTGTTTAAACGAAAGATTCATAAACTAGAAAAGTTTTAATAGTTAAAGAAAACTAAAAAAGAAGGCTTGGTAAATGTTCAATTCGTTTTTCAGAGAATTTTACGCAATTAAACAATTAAAGATAGATTGATAAATATAGGTTCATAAAAAAGGTGTTGACTGATGATATGTTAAGGAAGAAAATCACAATTTACGATGTTGCTAAAATACTTTTGTAATAAATGAAAATATCATTATTTTAGTGCTTCAGATTGTCCTAGTTTTATACAAACAAAAAAAGTCTCCCTACGAAACTTTTGAAACGCCTTCTCAAATACAGTTGATTCTCTATTTAACGACTCTAAAGGATTTAAAAAATAGTTCTTAAATATAATGCGTCCTTAAATAGAATGCTTTTAAAACTACAGTGGAGCATCCAGTACCGTAAAAAGTCTTCTTTAAATACATAAGGTCGTTAAATAGAGCGTAGTCAAACAGAGAATTAACTGTACTGTATAAAAGTTTTAGTTACTACCAAATGTACTTTCGTTTTTTGTGCTAGTTTAAACTAAAAAGAACAGGAGAAAGAAAAATATTTCAAAACAGAAATTGAGAACAAATTTGAACTACTAAGCATATCACTGCTAATCAAATTAAATATTAAAAAATTAAATTTTTTATACAACATCAACATAACGTTTCATAAAACTAAACATAACAACTGTTGTTGTTATCAATCATAAATTTGGAGTTAGGACAAAGTTATGATAGAACTTAGTAATGCGATTGCAACTGAACTGAATTAGGATCTTACATCACTATTTGTGCAAGACCGACAAAAAAAAAATCATAACGCATATAACATTAAACATACTTGTTTTGAGTAAAATTACTTATTTTACGAAACATTTCCTGTTTTAAAATTATACAAAGGGAAAACACTATCCGCTTTTAAATCGTAACAGTGAATTAATTAAAAGTAAAGTTTCATCATTTTCTCCTCGCTTAGTATGGTTAAAAAAATCGCGAACGTTTCTCTTGAATTCAATAAATAATTATTTTGAATACATGCATATTTTATAACGGAACATGTTGAAATGCTAGTTTTATTCGAAAAATATACAGTATTACGTACTTTTCTCACATCTTTTGCTTTAGCAAGGATAAAAAAACAATAGAAGTTTCTTTCTGTAAAGAACTCTCTTAGGGATAAAGTTCAAACATAAGAGGATTTGTTCATACATTTCTCGAAGCATAAGGATAAAAAATGCTTACACATCACACGGCTTTTACATGCGTTTGGATTCAGCCTTTTTTTGCATTTCTTTTCAGATGAACTGCTCTCGGTGTTCTTTGAAACTAATATATATATATATATATATATATATATATATATATATATATATATATATATATATATATATATATATATATATATATATTATTGCTTATAGTTTTTGTATTGAAGCTCGTAGTGACATAATAGTTAGTATTGTCTATCAGCGATTCTGCATATTAAAGAACCTGTGTGAATAAAAATCTTTTCAGAAGTGAGAAAATCAATCGCAAAATTTTCCAGCTTTTCTAAGGCATATTTTGGAAAATAGTAGCGCTCGCCCCTAAAACGGAGAAACAACAAATCAATTCCTGCAGGTAATTATGTAAACAAAAATAAACCGTTGCTATTTAATGATTAGAGCATTTTAACAAATGAAGTCTTAAAAATAAGTTTGAAAAAGCTACAAAACCATATAAAATGAAAAGTCAACGAGTATGTTTTTAAAGAGAACTGTGTGTAGATAAGAGAAAATCATGTCACATTCATTTGAATTGGACCTACTTCTGAAGTGAGCAGATGTTGCTAACGTCTCAAATTACAATACTCTGAGGGTGTCTCTTTTCTGCTGCCTATTTCTAAGTAAATTTTAGTTTACATTTGTCTTTCTGAGATGGAGTTTTATTTCTTGGAAACTTTTGGAAGAGAAAGTACTACACGAACTTAACTAGGTATTCAGAGCGAAGCGAAGATTTTTTTTCTAGGAATTCTGACAGCTTGTGTCAATCATTTATACTTTCACCTTTTTCGAAATGGCATGTTAAGAATTGGTAGCATACATGGCTACAATAATGTTTACGTATTAGGAAACGTTATTGGATATGATGCTTGTGTGATCAGCAAAATTAATAAGTGGATATTGTTTTTTTTTATACAACAGGTTCTTTCCTGGAGACCACAATCATTTCGATTGAAAATGTCATTCCTTTCCACATTTTCAAAAGCGATCTTTGGTGTGGAAACCTCAAATTCTTGTGTTAAAAAAAAAAAAAAAAAAAAAAAAAAAAACCTTTCACGAAATAGTGGGCTGATTTAGAGGCTTAACCATCTACAAATCCAGAGTGCAGTTTAGTTTAATCAATGTGGCAACGGTAATTAATATGGCGTTTGTTAGCTTCAGCAACATTAAAAATAAGAGCAAGTAACCCTATAAAATCAAATTTGACTAAGCCAAAAGTAAAAACTTCTTTGCAACAGAAAAATACGTTATGGACGAGTTTACGAATTGTCGTCAGACTTAACCTTGAAAAGAATTCACATATTACCTTACTTACCTCGGCGAAAGCGTAAAATTTGACGATTATTGGAAAAAGGGAGAATATTTTCTTTATTTCATCAGGTGCTCTATGAATTTGTAGTTCAATTACAGTCATAAATTAAGGAACATAAGTGCTTTCTCCAGCAATAAAGATTGGTAGTAATCGGTTATGCTTCGTTAAGAAAACTGAAATCATTAATTAAGTTAATTCTATTGCTGGCTACTAAAAAAAAGTCATAGTGAATGAGTTTGAGGATCAACAAATAAAGTCTTCACATTTAAAAACGAGATTAAAAAAAATAAGAAGACAAGAAAATGAAAAAGAGTATAAAAAAACTGGAAAAAGGTTTTCTTATGCATGGATTCTCTGCAGTTCAAGTCCTTCAGGTGGAACCCAGAACACTCATTAATGCAGTTTTTTCAGCAAAACTTGAAAAATGAGAATTTATTTCGACTATCTTAAGAACAGCTATTACGATTAAATGCAAGAATCCATCGTAATCTAAAAGCTACAGTAAATAATGAATGCATGTTTCGTTGGCTAAACTCCAAAAACGATGTTGTTAATTAAACAGGAGCTGTTTTTCTCCGAGAATATTCGTTTGAAGTCGATAAACATCATGCAGTAGAATAAATCTTTTAGTCAAGACGCAGATGCTGCAATCCGTTTCCGTACTTACTTAGTTCCATTTCTATGCAAGAAGGTTATCTATTTATTAAGACGTGTATTAGGCCATAATTGGCGGAGAAAATTGATTTATTTATTTGAAGAAACAAGTCACCTCTCGTTTTTTCACAGCAGCCGCTTATTTTAGGCGTGAAATTCACAAGGTTTGCAACAGTTCTTTTTGCTATTTCTTGTTGTCGAACTCGGCTTGTTGTATCCTTTAACTTGTTTTCTACATATGCACTTAAAAAAGCAGGTTACTTTCAAAAATTCTGCTTTTTGTGACTTATCTTAAAACGAGCTGATGTGTGCATCACATGACTTCCTTTTACTACAATTTAATGTAATTTCCTCATTACTGGCAATTTTAATGTGATTCAATAGTTTACTCTCTAAATATCACCAACAGTTTTCAAATTGAAACAGATTTTAAAAAAAGGCAAAATTTGTCGCCAACTAGGCGAAAAAACTTGGCGACCAAAAGACTGGCGATATATCGCCAAGTGTCCGCCGAACTATAACATCACTTGAGTTTACATCGAAATTAACTATGGTTCCCCCCCAAAAAGGGGAAAAGGCCCTTTTAGACGTAACCGAATGCAACCAAAAGGGGAGGTGCACAACTGGATCCCTCTAGGAGTCTACGTACCAAATTTCGATTTTCTAGGACTTACCGTTCTTGAGTTATGTGACATACCTACGCACATACGCACATACATACAATATAAATTAAAATAAAACTTGTATTGAATCATTACTTTTTATTTTAGCACTAACATCGTGCCATTAATAAAAGGGGGAAACACTTCTCTTTTTTTCTCCTTGTGGCAAAATGAAAAATAAAATGTGTTTCGAATGAAATCTTTTCTACGAAATTATTAAAGTTTTTTTTTGATGTAATGAGTGAGTAAGTAAAAGAATGGAGAAATAAATGAAGATAAAATGAAATAATAAACGAAAAATAAATATAATTCATTAATATATGAGAGAAAAAAATGAATAAAATAATGAATGATCAGAAAAAATATGTAAATGAGTGAATGAGTAAACAAGAGCATAATTTAATAAATGCAAATAAATGAAATGGTAAATAAATTCATACATAAGTATTTGATAAAGGATTGAATAAGCAAATGAAATGAAGTATTTCACTTTGCCCCGAATACACCTGACTAACTGTATAAAACATTTTAATTACAAATTAAAATTAATAATAATAATAAAAAATACTGTACTGAATAATAGTTAACACTAATATTTAAACACATATTTAAAATGCTAGGTAGGAGTTTTATCATTTAATAAGTTACAAAATAGTTTTTGACGTAAAACAAAGCATTATAATAAGAGTATAAATTGTAAAAAAATAATTGTATTATCATAGTCTTTGTTTTTTAGAGGCAACGTTTTTTTTTTTTTTTGACTGTTGTAGACTACCAGTGTTACTACGATTGCAATAACAGCAGACTAAATATTTCATCATTCCACTTTGTCCCACTTCCGATATATGTAATTAGTATGTGAGTGTATTGTACATTAGAAGATGAAGCAATAATCATACCGCAAATTTCTTCTTTCAACAATGAATCATGTTCTGCAGAACATTTATTTCATACAAAAGCAAATCCCAGACATTGTATTTTTTTCATCTAGCGCGATTCCCCGAATCAAAAACAAGGTTATTATAAAAAGGATTGTAAGGAGAATATTTCGTAAGAGGATTTCCAGAAATGAAATATCCTAGAATGATTCTTCAATTTAGCGTATTTTTTTTTCTTCTTCCATTTCCAACTTCATGTCACAATTCTTGAGCAATATTTCATTTGCAATACCAGATATATCTCCACGGCCACTTTATCTTACAATGGAAATTGATCCTTCATTCATCATGTTGTCTGAGGAAAAGAGTTTCCTTTCCTCAAACTATATTTTAATCTCAGTACTTGATATGTATGCTCCTGTAGTATGCACTAAATGTCTTCAATGTGCCATAAGTAGAACTAAAGAGAAACATGCATTAAATATTGTTTGCTCTTTTGTGGTAGCAATATAAACATGTAAAAATCTTAAAAAACAGAAACGACGGAATGGGTTTTTAAAATTACAATTTAGCAGTTTAAAACTACAATCAAAAGTGCAACTATCGACTATAAGCCCTCATTACAAATGTGTACTATTTCTACACTGAAAAGATAAAACCAGAACTGAAAAGATATAAACCGTTAGTCTGACGAAAATTATTCCACTATTAAAATTGTTTACGAAGAAGTTGAAGTATTTAAACGGATTTTGGGACACAGGTTTTTTTTTCCTTATAAAGGCAATTCTTTGTTTAATAAAATACAGTAATTGAAACTGTATACAGACAGTAGATTCTACTGCACGTACAAAACTTGTAGTTTGCGGAAAGTCGGAAAAAAATAATGCTAGCAGTTGTATTGACCTGCAATGTTGAATTGCAGATCACTTGCTCTGGAATCTCATCTCAACAACTTTTTATTGAGTGGGAAAAATTATTTGACTTTTATATTATTTCCAATGTAGGTCATGAACCTACAATAGATATTCATTTGGATTTTCTTGATATCAGCATAAAATTGGCGTTTTTAAATTCATAGTTGAGAGTTTTTGTGTTTTAAATAGAAGTAGATAGTAATAAATAGTTGTACAAAAATCACAACAAAGTTTTTTGTTTTTGTTTTTACATAAAAATGTTAGTACAACTTTGAAAATATTATTAAATGCTTCATTCAATATACTTTAATGCTTTCTTCTTGCTTAATATATTTTTTTGTAGAAACTATCTTAAAAATGGGAAACAGAAGTGCACTGGATCAAGTAGCAATATTTTTTTTCAGAGTATCCCTAGATAAACAGCATTATTAAATACCATCAGAAAACGCTAAAAGTTCAACAAAGCAGTAGAAGATCTATTGTTACCGAGGGTTATTCACGAGGAGCCCTGCTACATCAAACCCCCAAAACGTCAGTTAAAAGAAAATCCAAAATATGTGTAATGAAACACTTTGCTAATGTTGCTGAAGGTAAAGACTGCAGTGGGTCCATCATGATAACGTTCAGGTTCTGGACATTTTCAGATTGCAGCAATTTCGGATTTTACACTTTTAGCTGAACATGACTGTTTACTTGCTTACTTGCACTATTTTAACTTCTCATGTATATATTTTATGCGACACTAGACTCGCTTTTAATGCTAATCAACTGGACAAATACAGTGTTTCTTCTTTTTCTTTATTTTACAAATGAAGTATTTTGTTGCACTATGGTTTCCGCATTCACATCAGAACTACATTGAGAAAATTGCCCCAGGCAGTAAACGATGACTGTACGATAATAGGAAAATGAAGCCTTCATATTGGAGCTTAAACTTCATATGATAAAAAAACCCTAGATAGAAAACTAATAGAAAAATAAAGTAACATAAAAATTTGAGGCTTCTAAAACTGGTAGGAAATTTCACGTTAGTTACACATTAATCCACATGTTGGACACGTTAAACGGAGCTCGTACATTGGACACGTTGCAACATCTTGCTAAAGACAGAGTGATTGGACCTAGCTTATCTTTTCAATATTCTCTAAGCACAAATTTTTACCAAGCTTTATCCGATGACTCGTTATTGAGATTCATAATAGTATGAAAAAAAAAAACATAGAAAGGAAAAAATAAAGCGTGAGTAAGCAACAGGCAACATTTAAAAATGAGTTGATGTTCATACATTCTACATTTCAAAATCCTTCAGTCTACATATTGTTTAAATTTTCTCGTAAGTGGTATCCATAGCCAAAAAAAAAAGAAAAGAAAAGAAAAGCAAGCGACATCTTCTTTTAAAGAGTTTTTTTTCTCTTTAACCAAATTAATATTAAATTAATAATGGTTGAATGGGGTAGTTTTATATCAAGTAAATAATCAAATTATGCTTAAACGTTTGTTTTGTCACATTTTTGACATAGCTATAGCTATAGCTGCCCACAATTTTTGAAAAATTACTCTTTATATTGTACTTTAATACTAGTTTTAATCTTAAACATTGAGAAAATGAGAAAGAAATTCCTATATCAAGATTATCAAGATGTTTATACGTGCCACGTAAAATGTATCTTTTAAGTGTTTCTGCTTTTATTTCATAAATTGACATAAACTGTACACTGCTGTTAAATGGTTGAGAGTACAGGTCTTAAACTTCGGTATCGTACGGATTTTTTAAGTTCAAATGCGCTACAAATTTTCTTGTGTCCTCTACACAACAAAGCAATTTATATAATGCAAAACCGTTGTAAACATTTATTATGGAGGGCGCATAGTAATATTAATTGCAATGTTTAGTAATAGTGTAATGCTGATAGACGGCACTGTAAAAACTATTTGAAAAATACTTTATTACACTGTAATAACAGTTATTTTCGAAGTAAGTACGCTAAAATACTTAACGTACAAACGCAAACTTTAGCGTTGTAACGATTTATATGCATGCACATAAATTTTCACTATCATTAGTAATGATACATAAGATTATGCTAAGGAATACAGAATTAAATATTCGTTCCCCATTCTCAGATTTTGCAGTTAATACAATTACACCTGCTCTAAATATTTATAACTTCTTACTAATTAAATCAAAGTGTTGTCATTATCCTGAACTCGTTGATGTAGGTGTCTGGGGCAGATGCAAACTAAGTGTGACATTTAACAGAGTAAAGCTTTTATCTATAATCCAACACAGCCTCCGTAAGGATATTTTATCGTAGATCGGCAGAGTACGAAGTCTAGTAGGTCATTAATATTAAACTATGCTTATTACTTGCAGCGTAGGTTGTGGCAAAATGTCTGCATTTGATTCAGGAAGTTTAACATATTGATAAACGGTTATTTCAAAGGTTAAAAAAATTTTATTGGTTATGTATTCTACATCCGCTGTTGTAGTTTTACATTTTTTCTGTAAAGATTTGGCAGTTAAAAGCAATCACATGGTTTGCTGAAAATTTTGTAACATACGAATTCTGAGGAATATATATTAGGAAGTAATTTCTTTCACTCATGCATACTTCATATATAATCTTGAAACAATAGTGTGAGGTTGAAATTAAAAATTGTTTGTTTTGAGTTATGTAGAGAAACATCCTTCTAATTGATGTGTATATGTGTCATTGAAATTTGGTAGTGTCAGTTGGGGAAAAGGAAATATGGGGTAGACAGAAACAAACAATATTATATAACCCTTGTGGTAATTGTTTTACTAAATTGGAGTTGAGTAAAAATTATGCAGCAAATATAAGCGATTCTGCGAGTTCCATGAGCTTCCAAACAATTGCTCTTTTTGAGTGTCATCATGATTTGAAGATGCGACGGTGTCAAAAGTTGTTTTTTGAAAAGTAGTGCTCTTATACCTTTTTTCTTCCCCAACAAGTCTACAAATGCTAAATACCAGGTTTCAACTAGTTTTAGTTGTCATTTGGAAGGTAAGGTCAGTTGGGGTAAGTGCGGTCTTGGGGCAAGTGCGGCTTAGGTTAATAATCAGAAACCGGGAATATCTGCAAGGCTGCTGTCATCTGGGTAGCTTGGTAAACGTTATTACTTTGCACTGCGTGCGTTTGATCGCGCTACTTGAATGGTAACTCTACTCCCTCCCTCGTTTCCTAACTTTTCTCATTCCCACTACAGTGCCATGTTGTTACGGTTTGAGAAATCATCGTTTCTACTGTTGTTGTTCTCACTTCTTCGTGCTTCTAAAACGTAAGTACAACTTTTTCATGTCTACTTTTCGTATTTATAAAGCTGAGATTTTTTAATTTTTAACTTTCAAATCAATTAATTTTAGGGCTGCACTTGCTCCAGAAAATTATACGACTGGGAAAGTGCGGCCCGAAAAAAAGGGGCAAGTGCAGCCTCGCATTTTTTGGGGCTGCACTTTCCCATTAATCTGGCAATGTTATTTTATGACAGATATAATTTGTCTGCAACAATTTATTGAAGCAATGAAATTAATTTGTAATCCTTCCGAAGTTATTCGAGGAGGAAGAAGTAACGATAGTGAAAATATGAGTTTAAGGGAAGATTCGCATGATGAAATGACAGTCGAAGAAATCATTGCCACAGAGCAAAAACAGCAAGAAGATATCCTTCATTGGGGAAGAAAGGTAGGCGACTGGGTTCTTGTGAGATTTTCAACAAAAAGAGATGACTAAACATTTTGTAGGACAAATTACTAATATAAATGATGATAATTACTCTGAAATTAATTTTTTAAAGTTAAAAACGGCAGGAAATTATAGCACTGTGTTTAGTTATCCTTCAAGAGACGACGTTAGCGAGATCCAAGACGACGACATTGTATCAATCCTTCCAAATCCCTCTTCATATCGTAGAGGAAATTTGATATTCCAAGTAACGATTTCAGAATATAATATAAATTAAATTGTTAATTACTATACTTATTTATTGTTAATTACTATACTAAGTATACTTATACAAAAAAATATGTTCAAGTTCGCCAAAGACATGTTACCTTTTGTCAGTTGTATAGTTACCTTTTGTATTATTAAGTTAATATTTTACAAGTTCGTTGATATTCAAGTTTTAAAGATTATTCCTTGATATGCAAGTTTTGTTTTTGTTTTTTTAAGCTTATTAGCATAATAAAAGTTATCTTTCATGTTCCTTATTTAATTTTATTTTATTAAATTTCATAATTTTGTTTAATAATCCATTGTTCCTTGAACGTTCTTCATTTTACATTGACAGGTTTAGTTAGGAAAAATGTAATAACTTCCCAATGAATAGGTGAAAATTAAAATTAAAAAATCGTTTTTAATCAGGAAAAAATACTCTATTGATTGCATTAGCCCCTTATTTTCTCAAACAGTTTAAAAAAAAATTCAGATAGGTTTGAACTTGCCCCACTTTTATTGAGGCAAGCTCTTGCCCCACTTTTATTGAGAAAGTGCGGCCCTAGAGCACAATAGCTTAAAATGTTTTTTTTTCAACTTTTTTACCTGCAATGATTTTAAGAGGCTCATGTCTCGGGAAACACACTAAAATAGGTAACATACGAAATAAAAATTAAAAAATTTGTATCACGTCTTGTAATGTCTAGGGCTTAATAAAGTCGAACTGTACAATTTAAGGGCTGCACTTCCCCCAACTCACCTTATACTACAAACCTTAAGTTATTCATTTTACCTGCTTATTATTTTTGATGTGAGTTAACCCCATAAGTACTGTAATCTGTGGTAAATAGAATCAACTAAGTTTTTTTGTCCTTCATTTTTTTTGGAAGATTACATTTTGATGTAAATTTCATTTTTGTGCGTATTTTACACAATTTCAGCGTATGATTTATTATTACTGAAATAATAATTTATACGCTGCAGCGTATATTTACATTGATTTGCATGATTTTTTTCTCTCTAAATGATTTTGGATTACATTTGGCGGATTCACTGAGTCACTTGCGAATTGCGAGGCAGGTTAAGTTGTGCTGGTATAAAACTTCTTAAGCTTGTAAACTGATACAGTGCGATTATCTATCAACTATATGCGAAAATTAATGGAATGTTTCATTTACCCCTGAGTTTTTAGGGTAAATAACGCAATCTGGGGTAAAATAACGCATAGTGTTATTCACTAACCAACAGTCACAAAATCAAATTTTCATATCCATTTACTTTTAGAGAGTGTAATCTTGAACACAATGTACGTAATTTTGTCTGAACTCATCCAAAAGGTAGATAAGAATCTGAAGTTGGAACATTAAAACTATGCATTACAATCAACGGATCTCACATTCATTACATGGGCCTGATTAAAAGAAGTTTACAATGGAAAAACATTGTTTCCATTTTTTACCACCAGATGAATGAGCAGATGGAAAAAATAAAATTTAGATCAAAAATCGATTTTTTAACAGAATGAATTCAATGTACTTTTCACTCGCTTCAATCGCTCGTTCAAAGTTGGTCGTAACTCGTTCATCATCAGCGCAAAATGTTTCTCCATCAATCGAGTTACTGGATTGATACAGGCAAGTAATGATATAGAGTCAACGACCATTAGCGAGAGTAAAAATAAAACTCTAGTACTTTTCTTGTATCTTTTTCTCTTGGTTTCTATAAAAGAAAGACCAAGTTACAATGTTAAACATTTGTTGAAACACACTTTGTGCATGCTCAAACAAGGCCTTTTAAATAGCATTACCATATTTTCTAACAGTATGCATTTTTTAAACGGCAACGAAAATAAAAGTTTCTGCAGGACATATATCCTAGAAAAGGCTGAAACTTTTCACTTCACTTTCCACGCTTGGTTGCTATCCTTATCAGGTCTAAATGAGAGAGAACTTTGCCTTTAAGAATACATTTAGAATGTTTTATTGTACCCGTATTTCAAAAATTAGACATGTTGTAAATTATTCTTTTCAACAACATAGAGTTAATCTTGATATATACTATACTGATACGAAATACTACGTTTTACTTTTCATCCCAACGAGAAGTACAATGCAGTGTACAGCGTGTTCCCGTTTAACTGCAAGGTCTCTACTTTTGCAACCGCTAGTTTTGAAGGCATACTTCCAATTGCAAAAGTAGTCAAAATAAGATGTAGATTAAAGATATGTTAAGCTTGAAGCACGACACAAAGTAAATACGAAAAATAACTATTTACGCAATCCTTTAGTCTGTTGCATTGCATTTATGGAAATTACAAGCAGGAAAAAACATATGAAAGAGAAAAATGTTAGTACGGCACAAAATTAGCACTACAAATACTCAACGAGATATGAAATGAGCGTTTTCTGATCTATACCACTCTATGACTTACACAACTTTACACTCGAAGTCAATTACTCCTTTTGGGTGAAATGTAGTAGCTAACAATTGTTTAAAATTCCGTACGAGCTATTGCAGCGTGTTTTTATCCAACGTGGCATGACATTTGCATTTATTTTTTAATAGCAATGAAAAATATAAATATTTTGTTTTTTTACTTCGATATTTTGTGATTCGATTTTTGTGTCTTCGATATTATATTCTTCTATGTAAAGAGCGATAGGTTCTAATCTCCTCTTCTGAGTGGTGCCTACTAATTTTGAACTCGAATATCTCCTTAAATTTTGGTGGCAAAGACATCAAATTTTTCGTTTTTATATTACTTTCCTATAAAGATTTTATACCTAACTGTAATAGGAGTTTTTTAACGACATAAAAAGGTGTATTTCGTATTTTTCCATGATTTTTTTTCACTTGACACTTTTAATATCTTCACACTGCTTCCAATTTTGACCATTTTCATAGTCGGAAGTATGCGTCGAGGACAAATAAATGCGAAAATGAGCATTTTTACTCTTTAAGTAGTAATTTCTTTTTTTAAAGTAAGTTATTGTTTAAATTAAATTAGAATTCATCAGTTATGTAGAGAGGAAATCAAAATTTTATATTGATACAAAAAAAAAATGTCCGAGAAATGTTCTTTTATAGTGAATTTCTGATCTTTAATCCCATTTAGAAAATAAATATCCAGAACAAATGTTGACTAAATAGCGTAAGTTATAAAAATTAATGGCATAATTTCTGTCCAGGAATTTTAATTCGAATGTAACCTTTCATGAAAAATATACAACTCATCAAGGAAAAAAATACCGATTGTTGAGAAAACAAGTACGGAACGTTAACGAGAAAGACATTTACTAACTCAGTAAAAAGATTAAAAACGTTTTTAAAGTAGCACTTTTTCTAAAAGATTAAATCTCAGTATTTCTTTTTCTTTAGAAAAGTATTAGAATGTCTTAAACATTATGCAAATGATTGCTTCCGAAAGCTTAAGATTAAAAATTTTACGGATAAGCGAGAGCCATCAAATAAGTATGAGTTTTTGTAGATGAACGCAAGACTGGATACAATGTAAAATTCATTTTTACAAGTTTTTTTTTTTTCAAAAGTGGCGATAGCAGATTGCATTTATTTCTATATATTTTTTAGACTGTTTTGATTTAACAAAATATGAGAGAAACGTGTTATTTATTTTCACATTAAAATAAAATCACTTTGTAAAGTTGTGTGTTTTGTTACTAGTTTTCCCGTTAATCTTTATAAACATAAATTTATTTCTTATTAATGATATAATTTCTTTGGTCAACTTAACTGAACAAATGAGTGTAATTAATCAGTAATAAAACTGATGCTGCATTTACATCATCATCATTCAGAAGTTTTCAGGATTTTTTCATTTAGAAAAACTCTTTCCATTAGATTTGTAATTCGAATTGAACTTTTATATCATATCAAATAATTAAACTTACCTCACAATATAACTGACATTTATTTTAAACGAAAAAAGTAACTGAAAAAAAAAACTATTTTCAAGGCAGTTGCCTCAATGTACTATAACTGTCACACATTAATTAAAAGGGTGGTTATAACTAGGCATAACGCATTATGTAATTTTACTGATTTCCAGCTATTTCCATGCATTTCTAGATATTTTTCTGTTGTACTAATTCCTGCTAAAAAATCTTGGCGTTTTTAGTTTTTACGTTTGAAAAACGTTTTGTTAGATTCAATATACAAAAAACTATAGTCTCAGAAATAACAGAAGTAAGAATATTTTCAGTGACTATTATAATATTGTGCCACACAGAATAACAATACTATGCTTGAGGATTAACAATACTTTGCGAATTACCAATTTTTAGTTTGATGGATGACGATACCAGCTTCTTTAGAAGATTAACAGTACACTTGAGTTGAAAATGATAATACTGTTCCAAGGTTTGAAACTTCGTTTAAGGTACACACGTTTTATGTTCAGTTTGAAAACAAACTACACGTTTCATTATTCCTCTATAGTCATAAACCTGTTCTCTACATTTAGACGAAATGATGTATAAATTAGTTTCAAATAAAAAAAGAAGCGACTTCAGAAATGAAAAAGGAACTAAAAAGTAAAAAAAAAAAAAAGAATTGGTCATATTTACGATTTTCTACCCAAACGTATAAATCAAATTTATTTTACAATTCCAGTACAAAAATAACTAAACTAAACACAATAAAGAAAAATAAACACTGATTTTGATTACTATACGATGAATTATTTTAATAGCTAATTAATTATATACGATCTCATAACTTTTAATAACCTTTTTAAGTCGAGGCCTCCTTACCAAACGTAACTGAGTAGGTTTAGATTTAAACACTCATTTCACGTTTTGTTTAGTTAGTGTTTAGTTCAGGTTTTGGTGGGTTGTTAGTTATGTTACTTTTTAGTTTATGGGAGGCCACGACTTCAAATGGTTATTAAAAATTAAAAGATCGAATATAATTAGTTAGGTATTAAAATAATTCATCGTATAGAAATTAAAATCAGTGTTTATTTTATAAATAGGTTTTTAGTTTAGTTGATTTTTATACTGGAATTGTAAAATAAATTTGATTTATACGTTTGGGTAGGAAATCGTATGTAAGTTTGCCAATTATTTTTTTTACTTTTTAGTTCATCTTGGTTTTTTGAAGTCGGTTCTTTTTTTATTTGAAGACAATTTATTTTTTGCTTTTTAGTGTGTGCAAATATAAAAAGAGTACGTAGGGTACAGTATGTGGTACATGACGTAGAGACTTTCCTTACACACATCTCGAGTGAGAAAGCGTCGAGCACAGGAGTCTGAAAACAGCTAAGATGAGCAAAATAGAGCGCAACGTCTCGGAGACTTAAGAAGACTGAGAAGGTTTTCCAAATGCGGAATTATTTACAAATAAAATTGTCTTTATCATCAGTTCAACTTTATCAAAGTATGCTTTCCGAAATAAAAGCACGAGTCACTGAGAAAACAACAGAAATCGCTTAAACTTTGCCAGTGGAATTTGAAGAGTTCCCTCGATTTTTCAAGGATTCCATCTTCATATGCTGACCTGATGACCATGGGATCATCTGGGAAATATACCGTTTCAAACAAGAAAAAAAAGAATTTTCCTAATTGGGCTATAAGTGTTTGAGGTATCGGGGGACGCACATAAAAATATTCCGACGAATTGAGAACGTCTTTTTTGAAGTCGGTTAAAAAAAAAGAAGTCTTGCGTGCAAACATTTTTATGCGGTTGGCACTAAAAACTAATCCTCGCTCCTCTCCAGGATTTATTTGTGTGCTAATTTAATTAGAACCATTTAAACGTTAATGGTTTTCTAAACTATTTTATATTTTACAATAATGCGTGGCCTTTCATACGTGATATAAGTCACATTTTTCTTTACTTGACCCCGTTATAGATCAACATCACACTAGAAACAGAGTATCTACTGTGATGATGTATATATGAGGAACAAAATACTACTAGAGCAATGATACTAAATGAATTTCCTGTTTCCTTAACCCGGGAAAACTCGCGGTACTTTTCTTCACACGAAAGCTCGTGGGGGGCTCCGTAGGCCCGGAGTGGTTATTTCAATAAATTGAGTTTGCAAAATAGAAAAAAAAAATGCATTTTCAACACTAAATTATAAATAGATGAACAGCCTTTAAAATATGTTTTAAAACGTAAGGTTTAAGAAAGTTTTATGATACATGAATCGAAATCTTCTCCTAAGCATGACTGATGAGAGCTATACTGTTTTGTGTGAACTTCTTCTTCATCATCTTCATTAAGGGAGTTCTCATCAGTTGAAATCTCGACTAATAAGGTCTGCAACCTCTTCATTTCATCTTTGTAGCTGAAATAGCGATGCATTTCACGACCTCTTTCTTTACATTCACAATCTGAATTGAAAAGTATGAGCTCTCGCATCGGGCCTCTGAGACCCGAACAGGAATTTTCTGGGGAAAAGGGGTGAATATACATTGTTGTAAAGCATGTGGTCAGTATGTAGGTCACCTTGAACGCAGCTACTGTGAACCTCAATTATTTCCGTTGAAGGGGTGATTTTTGGCAGCGTAGTTTTGTAATGACCGGGCTTGAGAGTCCCGATGCGGGCTCTCCCGGGTTAAGAGGAGCTTTTATTCAAAATTTGCGATATGACTACTAATGATTAATACATGGGAGATTCTAAGGGGGTGGAGGTGCGCAAGGGCGCACCTCTCCCTAAATATTGCAAGACTCCACCAAAGCAAGAGCCTCCTAAAAAGGGAAAATACCCCATAAAACACCCCCCCCCAACCCCTAGGTGGGCACCCCTGACTTATATTAATATTTTATGGTACTTTCTTTAACACTAAATAAAGACAGCACCTTTGTTTTATGGCACTTTAATAACAATGAATTTCGTATTCAATCGTTTAATATTGAAATTAAATGAAGTTTATTGTGTTTTGCCGATAACTTTTTTCTAAAGTACAAATATGGTGAAGCAAAGGTTTGGGACCTAGGTTAGATTGCTTCTATCCATTAAAGAAAAAAAAACTATAAACATCGTTTCACTAAGCGAGAAGCTATAATTTGCAAACAACAAAGTGCGAGTATGAAATTTGAAGAGTTCCCTCGATTTCTCCAGGATCTCTCATACCCGGACTTGATGACCATTAGAAGACCAGGAGAAGTACATCACTTGAAACAGAAAAAGACTTTCCCTAATCGGTCCAGGTGCCTTCTAATAATTGGGGACCATAGTACGTAAAAAAAACTCCGACGAAGTGTGTTAATTAGTATTGCCATAACTGTAAACTAAATTGACGGCGTCATGAAATTGTAGTATACTTGTTAAGCTTCAGAATTTGGACACCTGTTACGAGATATTTATTAAGGAATGTAAATTTAATCGTCGGAGGAGGCATGGGGTATTTTGGTATTAATCACTAAATATATTTAAAAACTGAAACATGAAGAAAAGAAAGTTTAACGACTAAAAAAAGTTATTTATTAGCAATATATATATATATATATATATATATATATATATATATATATATATATATATATATATATATACACATATATATATATATATATACACACATATATATATATATATATACACACATATATATATATATACATATATATATATATATATATATATATATATATATATATATATATATATATATTATATATATATATATATATATATATATATAATATTATATATATATATATATATATATATATATATACATATACAGTGGTGGACAAAATTATAGACTCAATTTTTTTTCATTTTGTTTCAATTACAACATGACTCAGTTTAAATTATTTTCATTGAAGTAAAGATGAATAGTTGAAGAAATAGTTCTAAAATTAGTACATCTTATGAATTAAATTAAAAAATTCATAAAATTAGAAAATTTGGAAATTTAATATTTTATCATTATGTGAAACCTGGACAAAAGTATAAACTCAGAGGTAAAAAATCCAGGATTACGAGAAAGTTTTGTTCGAAAATGTTAATTTAATGCCATAGAATGAATAAATGTTGCCATCAGTGATTGCTAAAAGTTTTGTTTTTGGAAATTTATGAGAAACATATAAATGCATCGCTGGACAAAATTATAAACTCATTTTTTTTTTTCATTTTTTCAATCATAATTTAATTCAGTTAAAAAAAAATTTTGTTCCAGTAAAGATAAATAACTTTCTTAGCATGGTAAAGCAGGATTGGCATTTTTTAATGGAAGATAGAACGCTCAAGATTACCAATTAATCCTGGAAGATCATCTCTTACCTTACGCTCATCTGATTCCTGGAGGTAACTGGTTATTTTAGCAAGATAACGCGAGTGTACACACAGCGAAAAGTACAAAAGTTATCAAATGGCCAGCTCGTAGTCCGGATCTTAATCCGATTGAAAATCTTTGGGGGACCCAATTCGCAAAGTTTATCATGATCGGCACCTTTACCAAACCACAGAGGAAATAAAAAGGGCAATACTTTCAGCATGGATCCCTATGCAACTGCAGCTGTTAGAAACTCTTGTGAAATCTACATGCCCAGCCGCATATTCGAGGTAATTCAGAAAACTGGGGGCCCAACTCGTTTTTAAAAGTTTGTAGTTTACGCTAATGGCTAGATTTAATGCAGTGTTAATTTTTAAATCATTTCAAATATTGATTTTTTTTTCTCAATTTATCCATGTTAATAGCAAAATGACATTTTCCTAAATCTATGCTTTTGTTTTACTGAAGTAATCTCAAATGTAACTTAATTACCCTTAAAAAAAATTTTTAAATTTTGTCAGCTTATTATTGTGGTTATGCAGTATTGTAATATTGTAATTCAGCATTGATTCATTTTTGGATATTAAATGATTAAGTATTTGAATAAAATTCTACCAAACTTCAGAGCTTCTTAGTTTTGAGTTGATACTTTTGTCTAGGTTTCACGTATTATAAAGGTATTAAAGTTGAGATTTTTTAAATTAAATTATTTATTTTATAAAGTTTTTGAGTTATACTGAATTTAGGACTATTTAGTCAGTTATTTATCTTTACTGGAACAAAATGTTTTTTAACTGAGTTAAATTATGATTGAAAAAAAGAAAAAAAAATGAGTTTATAATTTTGTCCAGGGGTGCATTTACATGTTTCTCATTAATTTCCAAAAACAAAACTTTTAGCAATCACTGATGGCAACATTTATTCATTCTATGGCGTTAAATTAACATTTTGGAACGAAACTTTCTCGTAATCCTGGATTTTTTACCTCTGAGTTTATACTTTTGTCCAGGTTTCACATAATGATAAAATATTAAATTTGCAAATTTTCTAATTTTATGAATTTTTTAATTTGATTGATAAGAGGTACTAATTTTAGAACAATTTCTTCAACTATTCATCTTTACTTCAATGAAAATAATTTAAACTGAGTCATGCTGTAATTAAAACAAAAGAAAAAAAAATTGAGTCTATAATTTTGTCCACCACTGTATATATATATATATATATATATATATATATATATATATATATATATATATATATATATATATATATATATATATATATATATATATATATATATATATATATATATATATATATATATATATATATATATATATATACACTCCCGATTATGCGTGTGCGGATTATCCGTGCATCATTTCGGAATCTTTTAAAGCTTCTTTCAGGAAGCTTCTTTCTTGGAGAAAAATCTTGCCACTAGAGTCATTGGATGAAGAATCATCTTCGATTGCCGAAGATAATATTGATAAAATCATTGAGGAAGTTAAAGAAATCGAAGGTTTCGAATCAATTGACGCTGAAAATGTCGAAGAGCGGTTTGAAAGCGACGAATATGAATCAGGATTTCAATGTCTAACTGACGAAAATATTATTGAACTTGTTACTGAATCAAACGCAAGTGATGATACCGAAAAGGAAGATGAAGAACATGAAGGAAATACAGTTTTACATTCTACTGCTCTACAATCTGTGGAACATCCTTATATATTATTTCTTTTCTTTTTGGTTTCTACGCCAGATTTTCCTCAATTCTTGATCGATTTCTTTAATTTACACCTTATTTTAAAGCTTATGGTGGTGGCTACTGACGAAAAATAGACCCACAGTATAAAAATTGTTTTTTTCAACCGAAAAACCTGTTTTAAAGAACCAGAATGAGGTTTTCGGTTAAACTTATAACTTTAACTTGCACTATGACCGACAGAGCTGAATAGCTTGATCGGCAGAGCGTTCTCCTCGTAACCAAGAGAATGAGTGTTCGGGCCCACGTCCGGACAATCTGCATCAAAAACTTTGAGAAATATCGCGCATTACATGAACACTTAATAAAGTGAATCACAAATACGAGGGAATAGAATACATGAGAAGGAAACGCTCCTTGCTGTTATGAAAACTTCATCTAGCATTGTGCTAAATTACTTCTAAATTGTAAGGCTTTTTTTCTGTTTGTTTTTATAGTTTTGACTCCAGTAAGAAATTCAAAGCATAATGTAAGCAAAAATATAAGTATCAGGTTTAAGATTTCAGACTACAATGGAATTTTTTGTTCAGAAAAATATAATAAATCGTATATTGAAATATAGATTCTTCTAATGAGTTTTTGACTCTTTGTACAATTAAAAAAATTGCTACCTCAATTTGAAGGGTAAACTACTTTTTTTTCTTCTTTTTGTAAAAAACAAATAGCCTATTACATTTTTACGACATTCGAAAAGCTACGCTTAAAAAAGAGCTTAGTTCAATTTTTTTTGTATTTTAACCGTGCTGTTGAACACGTGCTGCCATCTAAGTGAGAACGGTTCAAGCAGCCTGCGGTAACAAATTGTAAAAAATTTCAAAAATAAAAACCTTTCGCTTCAATATCTTATCCTGTATATTATTCCCCTCTCATTTTAAAACAGGCTGGCTAATGACGAAAAATACACTTACGGTCGAAAAACCAGATTTTCGGAAACGCCTCTTGCTGTTTCAAAACCTCGATGCAGCCTGAAGTTCTTATGCAGATTTTTTTTTTTTTTTTTTAAGCAAAGTTCTAATACAATTTTCCAATTTTTTACGTCGCTTTCGGCAAGAAAAAAAATAACCTGTGTGTGCGTGTATGTGTGTGTTTTCTTTTTCTTTTTTTATTTTTTTATATTTTTTATAAAACTTAAAAGCACTGGACTTAGTTGTTCGGTTATTGATAAGTTTTTTTTTTTTTCAATAGAGCGTTCAGCTATAAACTAACGGAACTTCGGGCAAGCTCGAGATGTCCGACATAATAGCAAATTTTGATTAATATTACACATTACGTGTACTCATAACATACAGCAGATAATACACGAAATAAAATAAATGCAATGGGAATGCTACTTGGTGTTTCGAATAATTTATGCAGGCTACAGTTATCATTCGGATAAGTTGACTGTTAATCGAGGGTGTTCTTTTTTTTATGCTTTGACTTCATCCAGACCACTCAGCATAATGTACGCATAAAAAAATATTCGATTTACCTCAAGGAAATCCTTTTTGTGCAGAAAAACATTTTCATTATATGCTGAAATGTAGATGTTTCTAATAACAGTCTTCGACCTTTTGTATAAATGAAAAAATACTACGCAAAGTTAAAACTACGAGTTTCACCCCGTAAACCTTTAATTTTTTTATTCGCGCGATTACGATATAAACCATTAAAATTATTATCAACTTCATTAGTAAGAAATCATTTTCTACTCCTATGCTTTCTGCCGGAAAAAAAAAAAAAAACATTTTTTCTGCGTTCGAAAAATTACACTTAAAAAACGGACTCAGTTCAACTGATTTTGGTTATGAATTTTAAGTGTTTCGATTAAAAGAAAAACGTGTGCGGGCATTTAAGCTGTAACGGTTAAAGCAGCCTGCTGTGGAAAATTGTTCAAAATTAAAAAGAAAAAAAAAAACACTTATTTTTAATCGAATTTATTACTTCTCTAGAATGTTTGTTTCAATCGCTACGTGAGACCTTCCTCATTCTTTAATCAAATTCCATGTTTTACGAATAATTTTAAATCGTATCATCCTGGCTAATGACAAAACATAGACGCATGATTTTATTTTTTTTTTCCGGCAAAAGCTTTTTTGCTATTTTTTATTACGCATTCTTTCAATGAACAGCATTAGAAAAGGAAGGAACAATTGCTAGATTTGTTGGGGTGCCGTGCTGTTAAGGAGAATGTCGCCAGTTTGAATCTGTGCTAATAAATATGTCTTTATTGTTTCTTTTTTTTCCGTCAGATGCTCACATGGGCAGGACTGTATTTGCCCCAACCTGTTTTTTCACATGCAAAATTACTTCTTTTTCACGAGTCACTCAGCCACACTTTTAATGATATTTATTATTGCATTGAAAATACGTACAACCAAAAGGTGAGCAATGATCAAATTATCACAACGTCGAATTTAACGAGGTTTTTTTACTGATGTCTTTAAATTACATGCTTTCTCTTCTGCGCTTACTTTTTTTCGGTTCTTCTTCATAATGTTCTTCCTTTGAAATTTTTAAAGAGCGAAATGCCTTATGAAACGATTCGAAACACAGTGCGGAGTACCGCACGGGTCGACTAGCTTATTATATTACATGAGTGAAAGAGGTTACGATTACGGAGGAATAACTGCAGTAAGAAAAATTCGGGCGGACATACGCAACAGTTTAAACAAACAAAGAAAACAAAAATGTATCACCGATTTTTTTAAGCAATAAATTTCGAAGAAAAGTTCCTGGTTTGTATGAGTATATATATATATATATATATATATATATATATATATTATATATATATATATATATATATATATATATATATAATTTAGTTTTTCAAATTTCCCCTTAAATAGTTACCCAGCATATTCTTATAATGATTTTTTTTACACCGGCCGGTGATTAGCACGGATTATCGGGAGTATACTGTATATATATATATATATATATATATATATATATATATATATATATATATATATATATATATATATATATATATATATATATATATATATATATATATATATATTTCTGCATGAGTAATAAATACATTAGAAGGACTATAATTAAAATTAACAGGCGGCGAAGTGACAATAAAACATCCCGATGCGTGAGGATTAAATATTGTTCAAGACAAGACTCCTTCGTCGAGAAAATGCACCGTTCGCGCCAAAACCACGTGACCTGTGACGTGTCGCTCAGCTGACAAAAGCTGGTCTACGTAGCCGCAACGTATGAAATTTAAAGTTTCTTAGATTTAGTTGGGACCCCTCATCAGATTCAGACAAAACTACCATGGGACCATCTGGAAAGTACACCCTTTCAAAACAAAAAAGAAAATTTTCAAATCGATCCAGGCGTTTTAGAGTAATAAGAGGACATACATAAAAAGTAGCAGACGAATACATAACCTCCTTTTTTGAAATCTGTTAAAACAGACTGTATGTATGGGCCATCATCATCATCATTGTCATTATTCGAGTATTATCGCTAGTTTTAAAAGATGTGATACATTGTTTTAGTAAAATATGCTGTTCGAAAAATATATGAGTTCGATTATAGTAAATCACCATATGAAACTGAAGTCGTTTGTGAACGAAGCGTCGTTTAACTTATATAGTGATTCTGAACATCTTGCTTTACTAAAAACGTGTCACTATCTATTATTTTCTAAGTCATTGTTGGTTATAGTGAATGTGTTAAAATGTTTCAGTATAGTGATAAGCAAAGGTGAGTTGTACTTTCTCAGTTGCTCGAAATCTCTTTTAGTGATAATTTAATATTTTGTATTAAATTACATTTTGATCAATATAATTTTGGGTAGTTGAATTTAATTGAAAATACAAGTTTTAATCCCTTAGCTAAAAACAATTTTTCATATTTCAATGTCTACCATCTCTATACTGTTTTAACACAGCATAGTAATATATGTAATACAAATTTATTCCAGGTTAAATATTTTTGATAATTTTATGATAATAAAAGAAGTATAACACGAGGTAAGAAGCACACAATAGCATATGTAATTATTTCTCAATTAAAATAAGTTACTTTTGCCATTAAAATAATAAAATTATCTTCCGTGCCAAAAATAATATATGCTCATAAACGGAAACTTTTGCACGTATAATTTACTTCTGGACAAATCATACAAATTTATGCCTTTTATGTGCAAATTTATGCCATCTATTTTTAACGAGATTCCTTAAAAATTCTATAGCAGCAGATGAATTTGTCGCACAGATTGATTTACACATTTTTCGTATGCGCAACTTGCTTTAGTCTTACAAAGATAAAACTTATCTTTTTATAAATTTACATATTACCAATAGTTAATGAATCAAGCGTTGAAAAGTTGAAACTTACTTCCATAATTAAAATATATTGAAACTATTAATTTAAATAATCTATGCTATTTATCCTAATTTACAATTTATTTGCAACGCGCGGTGCATTTTCTATGGGAATAAAGCAGTTAACTATGGTTAAAGCGTAATAATAAATTCTTATTATTTTAGGGAGATTTTGCTTGACTGGCAGAATTAAGTTGCCGCTTGAGTAATTTCTTCTGGAGGAAAGATTTGTTTTTAATGAATTTAGTTTGGCATGAAAAAATCCAAATATCTATAGCATTATTGCGAGACAAAAAATATCCTTTTTTTCACATGTAAAGTTTTTATATTTTTATGGAAAAAATGGAAAATAGAATTTTGAGATCATTTGGAAGTTTTGAAGAATAATTCATAAATGACCAATGCAAAATATATTTACCAAGTAAATATGTATAATAATGAATTTTTAAGGCATATAAGCGAGAACATTTCCCAAATTTGGATGAGAACCGATAATTTAATGTTGGGAAATTTTTAGGCTCTACGAGTTTACGTGTCATGCATTGGTTTTTACAGCCGTATTCAACACTAAGTTGAAACACGATCGGGCAATCAAAATTCTGTTTAAATCCTTTTTCGACGATTTAGGCGTCAGATAGTGGTCCGAATTGGTTGATCACTGCGATTATAATATAATCATATATAAAGTTCATTGCAGTTCTGTGACAATCACCACAACTTACTTACACAAAGGATTTGATAGTACAGACCCCACTACAAATTTTTATCTCCATCTGTTTTGATGCCAAACGCAATTTGTATACACAGATGTGATTGGGTGGACTTCTTATTTTTGTTGGGTCTCGCTTTTTTTTTTTGCTTCAATGGAGCTAAACATTTTCCCATTTTATGTTTAGAATACATTTTCACCCTGAGAACGCTTTGCTGTTTTTAAAATTAATGCATTAAATATATTTTAAATAAAAACCACAATTTTATAAAAGGATTAAGGCCCCCATTTGTAAAGATGACTTGACTGGGATGGAGGGGGATGTGTTATTATAAGTCTTTTAAATAGAAGTCTAATATTTAATATTGCTACATGGTTTTTTTAATGGGTTAACATGGTTGCTCATAAAAACCAATATTGACTGTATCAAATTAAAAAATAAAACGAAGCGAAAACACTAGCTATTAAAACTAATATTGAACAAACAAAATCCTTTCTGTAACATCAAATAAATGGCATTGCTAAAGAAACTAATACTTTTACGTCAGACTTCATCAAGTTATACAGTAAAAACTAAGGAACTAGTAAAAATATATTTAAACGGTAAATGTATATACTCAAAGTTATGAACAATATTAGCGTTTTAAGGTCATAAGTTGTAAAACTATTTTTAAATTCACACCAACGATCAGCTGAAATTAGTGATTATAAAGAAAAGAAAAAAAAAAATAGTAATTTTCGAATTTCAAAAATGACTTTAGAAAATTAAAGCTGCCGATAAGTTAGTAGATTTAATAGTTGGTTTGGATATTTTTGAAAATGTGGTAACACATCTAAAAAATCGTACATACATATGTGTATAGTCATATTAAAGGAGACTTGGCCCGGCCTCAAGTCTTTCTGGTTCGGAAGAGTCAAGTATCCCTAAGTATACTTTGTAAATATATTTCACAATTACAGCAACATAAGGCAAAAATTAGTAATTTTCACACTTGTAGCACAATCTTTTACCATGCCATAAAAACAGTGTAAGCATTTTTTAGCACTGTTGAGAACATTTGTGACATTTTTGATCCACAATTTAAAAAAAAAAAGTTAAATATAAAAACTGACAGGGACACATAACTTCAAAAATATGTGCAAAACAGATTACTTGACGTTTGCGGGTGTGAACCTATCATGGCTGCTCAGCAATGTTGCCGTTACTATTTTATTTTTATTATTGCAGTTTCGATATTGTAAAGGAGGAAAAACGTTTTCTGAGGATCAAATATCTACATATGTTATCCCCTATTCATGATTAGAGGAATATGTTTATGTCTAATTGCCTGTCAAAATAATGCCGGAAGTAGGGTTATCTTGGATCGTAGGTATGTTTTATAGGTTTCCTTTCTAATCTCACACTTTTGCGAGTAAAATCGTAATCAATAAAATAAAGATTATACTTATTCCTCCAAAAATTTGTTTTTGTTTTATTTGTAGCTGTATAAGGTGTGGAGTTGTATGTTTTCAAAGTTCATGAAATTCTGAACCAGAATCCGAGTTGAAAATAATAGTGATTTGTGAGCGTTTCGCAGAGTCCCTAAAATGAAACAAGGATGAAATCTCTGTTTTTAATAAAATTGCACATTTTGAAGTCAAGTATCTCCGCACCTATCTGTATTACAGTTACAATAAGAATAAAAGCATTAATTTAACACAGGTGGCTTTTTCAAAATTTTTTAGACTTTGAATAATTGCAGATCTTAAGAGAGGCAAAATTTCATGTTAATACCGGCAATATAAGCTTAAAATGACTTTATGTAACCCCATTTTTTACCCGAAACTGTTCAAAATAACGAAAATAAGTAAAAGAAAATACTAAAACTGACATTTTTGTGTTTTGCGTCTTGTTTGTTTCCAAAATAAAGTTTTGGAAATACGCTCAAATATTAATGTTTACAAAGGGAAAAACCTATGTGAATAAAAATCTACTGAGTATAATGATAAGAACAAGATCCATTTCTCCTCTGGAAACAAGTTTGTGTCACGATCTTTCTTTTTTATTTTTTTCTTGAAATTTAGTACATGTTTTTATTTTGTTTTGCTTATTCAGAACGGAAAGCGATCCTAGTGCCCTAGGTAAATATTATCCCTCATAATGAGTACACTCATCTCTTTTATGTTATTGATGAACTTTTCATCGCTTTATTCAAGTCTATAGAGATGACCGAGATAAAGTCAATATTTGAGCTTTGTGCTATTTTACTTTTCTGAAAATATTGATCATGTGTTTTCAGATTACGCTGCGACATTTTTGAGCAAAAGCACATGTAAAAAATAAATAAATGTCTTTATGATGAAATGCAAGCGACAATTAAAAAACGTAACATGTTCATATAAACTTGAAAAAACAAAATATCTATATATCTATATAATCGAAGATTTTTCCACTCTTAAAGAGTGGATGTTTATATCAAGTATTCGCTGTATTTCTTTTTAACGTGAATTAATATTTGTTTTAATCAATTTTTTGTATTTTACGCGTTGTTTTTATCATCTTTAAAAATACATCTTTACGTAGTTTTGTACCAAATATAATATCTAGTAACTATAGTAAATGTTGATCGCAAATAAATTTAATTTAAAAATCATCGTCAGACAAAAATGTTCACAATTTCCCATTTTTATGACTATAATACTCGTACATTATTGCTATTTTGTGAAAAGTTTTTTTTTTTTTTTTCATATTATGAGAAAGAAGATACTCCTATTTATTTCTCTCAAGAGTGCAAGCTAAAGATATCTTGCACTAGAAAACACACTTTCTTTCATTAAAAATACTTTGGCTTTTAGGCAAACTTCGTGAAAAGTCTCAAAACAAGAGTGATCTATCGAGAAGAAAATTGCATTAGACGGGTCACTTTGTTAAATTGAAATAATACTTTGTTTTTCCCTTCGGAGAATAAACTGTCACGGTTAATTGATCTACTTTAACCGAAATAATAAATCAGATCGCAGGATTTCTATGGATTTTGAGTTTAGAAAATTAAATCGTTGCCGTTTAGTTTTCCTTTTTAAGGGATATGATTTATACAGCTGTTATTAATGTGGAAAGAAACTTATGCTACAGGGAACTTATGAAGCTTTTTAGGGATAAGCTACTTAATATAAATGTTCTGAAAAGAGTAATTTATTATCAAGTAAGAGAGTTAGGTATCTATCATGGAAGGATATTATAAAGGGGAGGACCTGGTATCATTAATTCAAAAATTACTTCTAGTCTTGAAACAAATAAGCCTTGTGACAAAACATACGGTTTTAATTAATTATAATTACTACAACATTGTAATCTGTTTTTCTGGATTCGTAGGTGTATTTTATTCTGTTTACTGGGAATTATCAGTCTTCTATTTCAGTAGTAGGTCAATTCGTTGTTTGTTGTACGTAAAACAATAGGGTATTACAGTTCTCTCAGATTTTCTTCAAACATAGTTTCATTTTCTTTTATTCGATCCATATTTGATTGTTGAATTTGTAGAATGCTACAACAAATGTTATTTTCCCGGTTTTAGAAAAAAAAAGTGTTGTGGATAGTCATTGTTTTGATTTTTTTTAACCAACATCATATTTAGTTTGAAAATGAAGTTCATTTTACTTACCAGGCAAATTAATTTCATTAAAAATAAGTAAATAAGTAAAATGTTCAATGCATTTTCAATCTTTTACCAAAATACAAAAGTTTCAAGATCAAAGTTGAAAACCTTTTTCACTGAGATGGGAAAAATTTACGTTCTCTTAATGACGAACATGCTGAACTACTTCAGATAAAATGTTATCATAATTTGTGTAAATATTATTCAAGGAAAAAATAACATTTAACTCTCCTAGCTAAAACTAAAATGATTTAGAGCACACTGTAGTATAACACTAAAATAACTTTAAAAGTTTATTGTACAAGTCCAGGTGCAGTTGTCTAAAAAATACACATGCTGCAAAACTGGTTGAGAATGAGACGCACTCTTTTCGATAAAGCAAACTGATTGCCAAGGTTCATTTTTACGTTCTTGTGATCAAGAGTCCGTAGAACAAGAAAAGAAAAAAAAATCACTTACATATAGAACATCATAAAAATCAGTAACAGAAAAAAATGAAAACTTTTATTCAGAAGAAAATAATAAATTGAAACTGCATATCACTGGAGAAAAAGATCAACCCTCTAGACTGGGCATGAGCAGCTAGTTCCTCAAGTTTACGTAGTGATGTTAACTCTTCCATGCGAAATTTAACTAAATATTGTATTTTAAAAGGGTTAATAAGAATAGTTTTAAAACTGCTATTTCACGTAAAGACGCTTGCGGTATCCTATGAAAACACGGAAATATTCATTGGAGTATGAGAATGTAAAACTCTAAATTTCTTTCAATTTTATTGAACATCAATATTAGGGGAGCAATAATTATTATAATTGTAATGGCAACCATAGTTGATTTCACTGTGTCCTTCATGGTTCAAAAATGGATTTGTTCCAAAATTCCACTTTAAAATGTCTTATTTTTTTCTAATTGCTGTTCTATCTTATATATAAAAATAAAGTATATCATTTTTACTTATATTAGTCCATTCATATTAATTAATATTTAGGGATTAGGAAAACCGTTTCAAGTCTCTACAGTCATTAATTAAGACGAGAAGCAAAAATATAAAGTCATTTCAAAAAATCTTCCTTGCCAACTTAAGATCTAGCAAGCTGAAAGAGGTTGCCAAAGCATCGTCATTAGTTATATCTAAAAAAATCACATAAAGAAGTAATAATGTACGTGAACATTTTACTACTGCAAATTTAACCCAGAAATGTTCTAACTGCACTTACATTTTACCTGTCGTGACAACACAAGAAAAGAAGTGTTGAAAGTTCTAATTGCGTGGAGTAAAGTACTTAATAAGAAAAGTAAATGCAATTCCTAATCTAAAGAGCGGCAATGCTGAGTTTGTCGCCCTCTTTCTTTTTTGTAAATTAATCAAGAAAACTTTTGTGAAATATGCTAATGCGTTCTAGAGAAATTTCTCTCTGATATAAAATTCTCTTTAAAGACTCTTTTGCGTGAAAATAAAGCCGTTACAGGCATTTCTTTAACTACAAATCTTTAGGTAAGAAGAAAATAAAATTACAGCGTTTTAAAATGATTTGTATAGCTAGAAATAAGGGTTATTCTCGAAAGTATCTATCAATTCAATAGAAATAGTGAACATAAATTGTATACATATTTAAACATATGTTGCAGCTGAATGTTTAAATTTTTGACATGTGCTTCTCAATTGAAATGAACTTCCTAATAAAAGACTTGAAAAAGTCTTAGAAAATGTTTCTGAAATTCTTTCACGTGACTTTGACGCATTTTGGATACATTTTTCTCAGAAAACGTCAGTTCTCAAATTAACTCAGTGAAAAAACTACCGGAAAATGTCAATCTAAATTACATTTCATTTTGACATCGTAAATATATTTTTTTTTTCAACCGTTATGTTCTAGTAAAATGTACTTGATTTAAACATGAAGTGTGGGAAATAACATATTCATGTTTAGTGACTAGACTTGTTATACTATAAGAATTATTATACTTTTATAAAGAAAAATTGAAGTATTTTGGCACAGATAACGAGTAAACAATATGAAAGACTTAAAAAGAGTTTCTGAAATAATGCGTCGGAAAAAGTACAATTGAGGCAGTGAGAAGCAAAAGGACGTAAGTGACAAAATTAAAAATTTGAAGATAACCAGTAAAAATAGTAGGGGAACCTCTCCTCTGTCTTGGAGCAAGAGACATAATTAATAGGCTTGGTAGGTGCTGCTTTACAGCATGATTTATAAAAAAATTTAATGAAGACCTACCTAGAACGTTATCTTTAAAAGCATTTTATTCAAAACTTGAAAATGTCCACTTACATCCCTTTGCTTCTCACTGCCTCAATTGATTGTTAGAAATATTCAATTTACTAGTACTTATTTGGTCATTTTGGAACTATTTTTTTCTTTGTTTTGGTCTACATAAACCAAACAATACAAAAAACACAAATTCCATATCGATAAATTATAAAAGAAGATATTTTAAAATGTATACTCTTAAAATCTGTGCTCGTCCGTCTGCCTGCCTCTCCGTCGGAAGCTTGGTGTTGCGAATTGAAAATTGAACAAGGTACAGAATTTTCCAAAGAAAAGAAAAAAAAACAATCTCGTTATTGTTCGACTTTAATTAGTGGAAATATTAATTAAAAAGTCTTAACTTTACTTGGGAATTATTATTTCTTTCTTGTTGCCATTTTTATATGAGTTAGAAGAAAAAAAATTCTAATTATTGTTTTAAAGTGGAGTTTTTTAACTGTCATCCAATCCTTTAAAACACTTTTTTGTACAGAATTATCTTTTATATTAGTTTTATTTCTCTTTTATTGGGCGTGGCTCTGTGATAGAAGCTTCGTCTTCTAAGCCGGAGGTCGTGGGTCCGATTCCCGCCGGTGCCCTGGGTGTTATTTCTTTCTCTTGTGTTGTAAATCTTTCCTGTGTGAGTCCGGAGGCAAAGGCGCTTGGCACGCAGTCCTCTATCTATGTGAAACTGTTTACCTTTTTAATTCATAAATAAATAAATTTCTTTTATTCTGAAGTATAAATCCTAAAACTGCCTTTTCAATGTTTTTTTTTCGTTTGGAATTGTATTGAAAAAAAAATAGCTTCATTTCTCTTTTATTCTAACCAATGATTTTTATTTCTTTCTGTTGCCATTTTACATATGTGTTAACAATTAACAATTTAAACCAGATTTAACTGGCTACTCTTTTTGAACATAACCTTTATTTATCGTCTGCCGTTTAGTAATGTTGTATAGCCAACGTTTTTAAATCTTTTCAGCATATAAAAATTATTTCTTTAGTTATTTTAGAAAGTGTTTTTTTTCTGAATATTTATCGTTTGCATTATTTTTAAATTTATTGCCTACCTTCATGTACGTTTTTAACATATCAAAGTTATTTTTGTGTTCTGTTGCAATAGTAAATTGATAACAATTTTACTGCAGTGTACGTTTTTGTAAAAACCTATTCGCAACTTCAATAAACTATAAGGGACATTGCAGCCACCGTCTAATGGCGGATGAAAAAGGTAAAACAAATGCATACCGTAGCGTATAAAATGCTAATAAGAATTGTAATTTTTGTTTGCATGCATGATTTTTTAGTTTTATTTGTTTTAAATTAATGTTTTAAGTCTCGTGGATATTCTGGCTTATGTAAAAAGAAATGAGAAATCAAGAAGCATTACTAAACGTTAGAGATTAAGGCAAAACGTAGCTTGTTGTTCTAAAGTAGCAGGGCCGTAACCAGAAAATAATTTCGGGGTGGGTTTAAAAACTTTCATGCGGAGTTTTGCGCTATTTGTGCTAATGTTCAAGTCATCGGGTTATCTATTATGAAAGTGGTTTATGCAATTAACATACATAAGAAAGACAACATTTGAGTTTTGGAGCAATCTTTTTTGGAAATTTTTAAACATAAACAAACATGTAAATGTCAAACCTATTTTTTTGGCGGGAGGGGGGATGAACTCTAAGACCCCCCCCCCCTCCTTTGTCAACGGTCCTGTAAAGCAGCCATTTCCACGATGTTGAATTTGATATTTATCAGTTCTTGATAGAACTATATTTTCACAACATTTAATACTAGATAATTCATTTCTATGACAATACTCTAGTTTATTAAAAGAGGAAGATGATATTTATTTGGCTAGCACTAATTGTTTTACATTTGTAGCTGAGTTACTACTCAAATTGCCGAATCGGTTAGTTTTATTTTTTCCGTTTTCTATAGTTCCAATTTCTAAATTAAATGATTTAATAATGTCATGCTATACAAATCATTAACAAAATTCTCACGGAAAAATGGTGGAAGTTTCCTTTTTTAAATGATTTTCCATTATTTCTTTAAATTTATCGAATTCTATAACTTTCTTCCTTTTTATTCCATGCATCATAAAAATGGTTTAACAAGCGAAATCTCGCCATTCCTTGCTTGCACAATACTAAAACTATAACCCTAAACACATGTTTGGCGAAATTCTTCAGTCGATAATGTAAGCAATAAAGAAAAGTTGGCGCACTATTTTAGCGATTAAAAATCTCAGCTTTTGTTTTTGCTTATTCAAATTCTAAACGTTCCTTCTCGGTGAAATTTTTTCATTCCGTTCTGCAACAATGTTTTCAAGAATATATTTTGCATACTCTCCATTCCACCTGAACGCTTCAGTAAAATAAGGTCAGTTAAATGAATTATTTTTAGAATAGGTAGAGATGAAAGCCCTAATTCTTCAGCTAATGCTATCAGATTCTCCTTTTGAGCCTATAAAAACCTCATACTTAAACAAATTCACACAAAACAGTAAAAAAAAAAAATTACGTGGTAAAACATTTTATCTTCTTTCAAATGAAATGATTTGAACAGGCGAGCATATTCGTCGCTAATTTCATGCTGATGCGAAGTTTGTTAATCCAGAGTATTCATCTATTTACACTTTCGCAACAACCAATTCAGATAATGGAAACTAACATTATTTTGAGAAGCTCGAGAGTTCCATTGAGGGACAAATCAATTTCTGTTTCTAAAAGTAATCTAAGACACATGGAATTCGTTAATAAATATCCATAACAAATTGCTTATGTTTACCTCAACAGACACACGTGGCACGCAATGTTTTACCTTTTTCTGTAATTTTATAAATCACCGCAAGGTAGCGTATTCGAGCTCTGAAGTTGCGCATATTTTTACTTAAAAAAAGCCTATTAGTATTTTAAAAGTTTTGATGCTTTAATTTCACGTAATCAACCAAGCAATATGTATCATTTTGTGTAAGAAGCTGGTTGTTTTTATTCATAAATATTTTGGATAAGGTCTACCAGATGTACCAGATGATTACATACTGTTACGTGCCAGTATGTAATTCAGTTAAACATGATCACAGATTATAATTGATAATGCATATGTGTATATTCATCTTTTGTGCTATTTGAAAACGCTCATATTTTGTTATTATTGCTAAATATTATTAACGTAAATGAGATTTTTGAAAAAAGTTTTTCTGGTGTTTTCCATCCTTGCATTACACGCATTTATTTTACCATTATGCGTTAGAAACTGATGTCAGTGCATCAAAAAACATCAGATTGGCTTCTCTTTCATTTTGAGGCAGCCTGTGCTAATAAATAAAGATAAGTTAAAAAATTTAACTTTTTATCCGAGTCCTAGGTCCCCTAACTAATATTTAGAGAAGTAATCTCCATTGAAAACTATTACTGACACAAAAAACTGAACATTTGTGCGACCAAAACTCAAGGAGATATTCCAGTTCAAAGTTTTAAGGAATCATACAGAAGTTGAGATTGGAACTTATCGCCCTTTCAGAAGAATGACAGGTCGTCAAAGTAAGAAAAACAAGTTATTTATATTTTTCATTGCTATTCAAAAATAAATGCAAACGTTAACCGTGATACATCAAATCACACTACAAAACCTCGAACAATTTGAAAAACCTTACTCTTCGCACGCATATAGTTTTAAAGAAAAAAGTGGTGTAAGTCGCAAAACGCTGCGTTTCATATCTAGGTGAATATTGGTCGTACTAATTTCAAACTTTTTGTGCTGAATTTATTTTTCAATGGAGATTATTTCCCTAAACATAAATTAGCAGACCAGGGCTCCATATAAAAAGTTAAATTTTGTATATTTTGACTTATTTTTATTTTTACTTCAAACTTTTAATATCTTAACTCTGCATCTGATTTTGAACATTTTTGCAATTGGAAGTTTATAGCTAGGACTAACGGTTGCGAAAATAAAGGTCTTGCAGGTTAAAACGGAATACCCTGTATATAGATTTTCAGAAGCACTTCTCTATTTTTAGTTTTAATAATATATCATAAAGAGACTTGAAAAGAGAGTTAATTTTGAAGACGAACAACGCTATGTAAAATTTTTACTTGATCAAGTTACGCATCAATGAATTAGAAACCAGTAGCTACTCATTTTTTTTAATTGCTTCAAATATAATCTTCAATGAACTAAATTCATAGGGCAAAATCCAGAAAGTCAGAAGTTCATAGAGTTTTAAAGCAGGGTTAGGTTTCAGACTGTCCAAAACTGGTTGAGGACAGGACAGGTGGTTTTTACCGTCTAAAACTGTCCAAAAGTGTCTTAAACTGTCCAAAACTATGCTAAAGCTAAAGCGGTGTAATGTATGTAATGTAATCAATTCTTACTTGATGCAATATTCGTAATGCATCAATATATAGATATTAATGATCCATCAATAAAAATATATTAATAAGGCTTAATTAATGGAGTATTTGATAATATTTTTCTCAAATGTTCATTTAAAAATATTTTACTTCAAAAAATTGCCAGTAACTATTACATAAAAACTTCCTTACGTAACAGTTGGTAGAGTTGTAAAAGGAAATTCACAACACTACCAAGACAACTAATTTCAGTTCCATTTATAACTCAAAGGAATGTTATTAAATGTGATAGATTTAGGTGCAAAAAAAAAAGCTTTATTTTTTGAATCATAGATTAAAGAACAAGAAATTGATGATTAAACACTTATCTTTAAAACTTTGCTATTCTTTGTTTAGTTCATATTTTTAATATAATACATTCTGTAACTATAAATTTTTTTAATTTATTGCATTTAAGTCAATTACTGCAATATATTATTAACACTTTCTTTTACACACATGCATAAATGTCAAAAAATTTGGTTTATGGAAAAAAAAAAACTCCTGCATACAAATTGAAATTTTCAATGAAGAATTTCATTTATGTGTAACTAGATTAAAATCAGCTGCATAAATAAGTTACATATATATTTATACATGAATGTTCACATTGAATAAATGTATTAAATAGTCAAAAAAAATAGTTTTGACACATTTTGTTCTGTTCTTGATATTTTCTCACAAAATATAGTTCTCAAAAAGTAGTTTTGGACACTTTCGGACACAAGAATTTTAAATAGCACGATAAAAACCTTGCCAACCCTGCTTTCATTTGCATGCGTGCATAAACACGGAAAACTGCATAACACGGAAATTTGGTTACTGATATCAAAAAAATTAAATAAACCCATGCGCATACAAACTGAAATTTTAATCAAGGATTCAACTTCAATGTTACTTGATTAAAATCAGCTGCATAAATAAGTTGATACAATACAAAGCATTACTTTGATACATTTTATTCTGTTTTTGATGCTTTCTCACAGAATACAATTGTGCTAAAAATATAGTTTTGGACACTTTCAGGCAGTTTTGGACACAAGGGTTTTGGACAGGACGGTAAAAACCAGGGTTTTTACCGTGGTTTTAACAGTAGTGTCCAAAACCTTGCCAACCCTGTTTTAAAGTTTACCAATTACAGTGACGCCATCAAGTTAAACGCACGTTTCTATTTTGAAAATGCTTTTTTTTTGGTGATGCAAAATTGTGCATAAAAATTAAATTAAAAAAGATAAAAGAACTTTGGTTCTCTCATGGTATCGATTATTGCGAACAGTTTGTTGTCTTTAATGAAGCAAACTGAAGTATAATAATAGAAACAGGAGATAATTCTCCGGAGAACGTAATATTCAATAGATTTTAATAACTTCGGAAAATATAACATAACTTTACTGACACTTTTTGATGTTTTCCATGCTCAAACGAACTCATTAGGAGAAAATCTTTACTCCCGAGGCAGCAACTCGAGCGGAAACAAAGTTCCGCTTCTCAAGGATTTTTCTCCTAAGAATATATAACAAAGGAGTTAAACAAATTCCCTATACGTTTTTGATAAACATAACTGCTGTTGTATATGTTCTTGTTATTGTGCATAAATTGAAAAGTTCTCATATAATAACTAAATACGTGTGATTTAAAACGTCATGAAGATAAATTATAACAGAGGGGAAAAAAAAAGTGGGAGAGAGTTGAGTTAGAATTAGTGTTGAAAAGAGGCCATATAGCGTAATCGGAAACTAAGGGCCTGACTTGGAATTGAAGTAGCAAAAGTTTTATAAGTTTTCTTGCGAGGAGGAGGACCCTGGAGACCAAACTGACAAGGGACCCATGTAAGAGTTACATAAGGAATGCTTGAAGCGTGGACGAACCAGTATTGAGTGTATTAGTTAAAAATGTAGTTTGACAAAGTTTTGGCAATTTAAAATAATTGTTTGTTAAAAGAGACGGCCACTCAGAGGTTATTCTTAATAGGAGGGTGTTAAATTTTAATTTACTAAAGATAACCTAATTTTACTTGATTTTAATTGTATATTTTATAAATAGTGAAATAACATGATGCAGATTAACAGCTTCCTTTTCGCTAAGAAACAGTGTTATTACCTATTAAATTTTTTAAAGGACATAATTCACTCAGAAAAATTTAAAACGTTGAAAGACAAACTCCCCTTTTTGCATTGTTATTGTTATTAGTACTTTTATGATTACTATTGTTGTTATAGTTGTGGCAGTTGTTCTTCTTGTTTGTATCAGAATTACTTTTCAGGTTTGGTTATTAATATTGAAAATATTTTTAATGTAATAAAATGTTTGTACTATTAATTTTTATTTGATTTATATCTAAGCATTCAACTTAAGTATTAGGGTGGTTCCAATTTTTATCCAGTTAATTTTAGACTTCCTAATAGTATTATGCTGTAAAAGTTATAGCTTCTTACTCAAACTTTAAGAGGGTGCTCAATGACCCTTTAATTTAACATTAGCCGTAGAAAAGAAAATGCTAGAAGTTTAGAAATATTTAATTTCCTCAGCTGCTTTTTTTTGTCAATACTTATTTTAACGCAATGTATATGCATATTACTAGCGCATATTATAATGTGTAGCATTGTTTTTTTTTAGTTCAATGTATTTTTTAACCCCCTCCCCACAGGTATGAAGTTTGCTAAAGGGGGTTCAGCACCATCTTTTAGTTAAAATAGGAAGCCAAAATTCTTCCAGTATATTACAATCCACAAGTTTAAAAATATTGAGGGTGTCTCGTTATCTTGGAGAAACTTCTTTTACATGCATTTTTGGACCACCCTATACGCTTTTAAACCACAAAAGTTGAAAAAAGTAACGATCAGTATTCACAAAAACAAATAATAATCCAGACGCGTGGCATGGCCTTGGAGAAAAAAAACAACTATTTTGTCAGATAAATTATTTAAGCAAAAATACTAACGGCCATTAAACATTTAGCTTAAAAATATTTTTTTTTTAATTTATCCTCTTATATATGTATATATATTTGCTTATTTGTTTTGTTTTTAATGAGAATTCTGTGAAAACAAAACAAAGCATTAGCCTTTCTATTCCAGCTCTTCGTTCTTAATTAAAATATTTCTTTTTCGAAGGGATTAGTTGATCGTTGGCATCTAAACAAAGGAACTTCTCTTTCTTTAAGATTTAAATAATTAATCTTTACTTTTTACTGTAAACACGTAAGACTAAGGTTAAAAAAAGAAAAAGAAACAAATTTCTTACCGTTACAAGCAATTTCATTTAGAAGCTTGTGATTTTATCTTTATTGCAGCATCAGGTCCTTGAGAATATGGATTAAAAATAATAAAAATTAGGTTTTCGAAAGAATAACGTAGATTTAATAAATAGAGTAATAACATTAGAAGAAACATAAAAAAAAAATGCAAAAAAGAAAAAAAAAAAGAAGATACACGTATTCCGGGTCTTATAAGGTTCAGTTTTGTTTGCACATGCACTTTGAAATTCGAAGAATCTTTCGAAATATATAAATGTCTTACATTGATATAATTTAGGTTTGGTTTAGTGTTTGAAATTAGTGCATAAAAATAATTTATCTGATTTTTATGCGGTGATGTGTTTGACGGTATATGTTCTGAACCATCACGCGATGTTAATCATACTAGAAGGAGCTTGGGATTCATTAAGCCTTCTCCCATTCCTTTTTTTTTTTCCATTCTTTAACGTTTGAGTGATGTAGACTAAAAATTATTTCTTTTTCACTTAACCAATTTCGTTGCTATTTAGCAATTTTTCTCTTCGTTGATTGAGCGTGCGATATTCACATGAACCGCGAGGAGAATTTTGCTGTATGGACAGCTTTAAAGGTGAGACAACAGAATCAGAAGCATGGTATTAAAAGTTTTCTTTACATATTAAAAAAAAAAAAACAACGTCAACGAAATTGGGAAAGGAATTTTTTGGCGAGCCTGCACCCAAAAGACCCCATAGCATCTAAAGTCTTGAATTTTCTTACAAAATTACTTCGAGCACCTGGGGTGTAAACCTGGGTTTTTTTTTAAAATTTAAAATTAGTTGCTGTAATTAATTTTTTAAGCTAACAATTCACGTAAATTGCAATAAATGGGATGAAAGAATCCCTACACCCCTTTAGGTTCTATGTCATTTGAAATCTATTTTTTTCTGAAACACATAAAGCTAGTTCCATTTTTCTCAATTAGTTAGAACAGCAGATGTAAGGGTTTCTACTTTAGCGAAAAACCCAAGGTTCTATTAAATTTAAGCCCAGATTATAAGAAAAAAATATGTATTACTAGAGACCACGAATTTGAAAGCGATTTTTCAAACGATAAAAACTGCCGTTTTGCAATGCTGAGGAGCAACTTAATAACTATAGCAATGTAAGTTGGAACAAGTTTGTTTGAAATCCGGGAAAGGGGTGCTGTTCAAAGTGCTTTTTTTTCCTTTTCAATTTTTTATATCTCGGTTATGTATATTTCTATCCAGTCATTTTTGTCCTCGGATGAGAGTGGGATTGTTTTGCAATTATGAGCTCTTTACTTAAGTTCTATTTTCTACGGGAGGAAGAGGTAGATTTTCATTTTGTTCGAAACTGAACTCGTAACGTGTTTTTAAATCTGATTCGTCCAAGTAGACGATTTAACTCATTGCGAATCAAATAAGATTGCGAATCAATTTTGCGGGTTGGTGAGCATTAACGAGCAGGAGGCGGAGCCTCTTAGTTATTTAAACTTTTATTACAATAAAAGTCTTTGTTACAATTATTTTTTAAGTTACCGTGGAAAGTTTTATGATAATTTTCTTGTAAATTATTTAGAGTTATTGCAAAAAATATTTACCGTGTTATTACTTATAAAGCCGAATTTCAAATGCATGAGAATCATAACAGATGACTTAACCACTAAATGGAGGCATAGTCCGAGCGCACAGACGGATCTAAAACACCTCAGAAAAAAATTTTTTCATTTTTTTTTTAAATTTAAAAATTGCACAGGCAAAGTTAACCTGTTTAAAAAGTTGTCTACTCTTCGAGTTCGAGTTGAGTTTTTTTTATTTTCGAATGTGGTAAAATAACAACTATATAAATATATATTTCAGTAAAAATGGGTACTGAATAAAAAAAATTCTGAAAAACAAGCCAAGAAGTATTATAAATAAAACATTTTTTGAAAAATGCATTATTGTCGGGGTAACCAGTTATTAGACCACATTTGACATATTCAGAAACATTATCGAAAGTTTCAAATTTACTTCTATCGAAAGGAGAAAGATCAACCGTCATATTTGTGGCACTGAGAAATCATAATTCCTTGGGTTTTTTTTGAGCAATCACGATTTCTTATTGTTCTCATTTGACTGTTTTGGCGTGCTATCATTTTATTTTCCAACCAGCACCCTCTGCAGCATCACCGTCGACCGGCTTCTCATGATGCTGCTCATATAGCGAAAACCGTCTCCAGGTTGCGTCCATATCCTACACACACACGCATACACACATATGCATACAAACTCACACACCTACACACACACACATACACACATACACACACTCCTACACACACATACACACACACGAACGCTTACACACACAGCACTGCATACACAAGATGCACACACATGCATACACACACTCCCACACACGAACGTCTACACACCCAAACGCGCGTACACACACAGCACCTCATACACAACATGCATACATACACACACACACACCACCGCCTACACACACTCCTACACACATATACACACACACACACACACACCACTGAATACACACACACGCGCGCGCACAAACACAGTACTGCATACACAACATGCACACACATGCATACACACGAACGCCTACACACACTCCTACACACATACACACACACACACGAACGCCTACACACACACGCGCGTACACACACAGCACTTCGTACACTACATGCACACACATGCATACATACACACATACACGCACGCACCCTCACACACGCGCCTACACAAACACACACGCGCATACATACACACACACGCACAAAAACATAATTTGAATTCAAGATGCCAAAAATTCAAATTATTATTATTATTTTTTTATAGTTTGTTCTGAGAGCAGTTCGTGTACATAAGTGCTGCATATGTAGCACAGGATTAAATCCTCTTCCTAATCTTCCGGTTTTCTAACAAGGATACCGCAGTTCTAATAAATATAACCACGGTTTTATTGAAGTACATACTACCTTTCTGGGTCTTAAAACAACGGAAAAATATAGGTATACGGCGACATTTTTTTTTGTGAATTCTACAGCTACATAAATTAGACTTCAAGAACAAAAAACACCTTTTTTTGTGTAAATAAACTATTGAGTTCCGAGATAGCAGAACTTTTTGTAAAATGAGATCCTACGTGCACTTTTCTGCGTGGACACTGTTTTGTGTTGGTAATAAATTGCTTGTTGATAATGCTTTGTCATCAGTTAGGCTTTCGGATGACGATGAAGTCACTGTCTAGCAAATTTTTGTCATACTTCATCAAAAAGAGGGTGGAGGAGGGTTGGCCTTATGGTGCAGATGACAATATTCAATGCCCCCACCTGACAGTATTTTGCAAATATACTAAATTAATTTTAAAAAAAGTTTTGAAATACTTTTTTAAATCACATCATTCGTTAAATGCTTATTTTGTTTCAATGTTTTCAGAGAGAACATTAAATAAATCATACACGATTATTATAAATACATAAAACACTTACAAATACTCTTTTATTTCGAAATGCTTACAGTAATTTGAAATTTAAACTAAAACTTGATTTTATTCTCCTTTCTTAAACACGTAATAGATAACATCAACTTGAATCGTCAAGTCCTAGTCACGGGGCATCCATAAATATCATTGTGTGATGTATCCAGAGAACATCTATGACGCTCTTTAATACTGAATCATTAACCGTCTCACAATGCGTCAAATTCTGTCATGAGTTTCATTAAAGTGCGGTCAGATTTATTGCATTATCAGCCATTTCAGTACGAGTTTGCTGTAGTTCCATTTATTAATACTCTTAAAACGTTTTGGACTGTGATCTTTGGTTCAGAATAGTTTCCAATCAGTGTATCTTGCTAGAAGCGCAAATCATTTTAATTGTTACCAAGAAGATTATCGTTAAGTGTTTAAAGAATATTCGTTATAGATATCTTTAGATTCAGTGCGCAATTAGATTTGAATTGAAGTTTTTTTCGGATAACTTGTTTTCATATAAAACAACAATTTTTTTTCAGCTTTTAAAATGATTTAACTAACATTTTGCTCTAATCCTTAAACAGTTTATTTTCAATTAGTTTCGTTTGATTTGGAAATTAAATTGCGCGGTTTAATAGGACGCAATGAGGTTTAAGAAAAACCATTAGAATGACTAAACTTTGCAAAAATTTTGTTTTTAACCTATTAGTAGCCCACTCCCATAAAGCACTGATTCAATATTTTTGTGCTCAGCTTTTGTATTATTTATTTCCGTATCCTCATGGGGTACATTCTTTAAACAAATTTTTCTCCCCAAAATGCATTAGAAATATTTCTGAACGAAAAAGAAATTCTATAATTAGGAAATACCATTTAGCAGCTTAAAAGTTTTTTTCCCACTATCTATGCGAATTATATTCCCCTTAATAAGATAGCGCGTTGTTGTAGTTGTGTGCCAGCTAGGCTAGCAATTTGAGGTGCGCTACTTCTCTTTTCCGGCTGTACCGTAATTGGGTGTGAAGTCCGACTCCTAAAGCACACATATGCCATAAGAACCTGTTTATAGGGTAGGCAACCATTCACAGCATAGCAACGCATTCACACAAATAAAGGACAAGGACAGGCAGGAGAGAGAAAGTACATCCATGCCCGAGCCGGGATTCGAACATGGAGCTTCTTGTCGCAGACAGACTTCTCCGACCACTAGAGAACGCATGATGTATGTTATATATGCAACTACGGTAAATGACTAGTTAGGGCACTCAAATACTAATGAGCAGGTTTGTCTTTTATCGTCAATATTAAATTTGTAATCGATATTTCAGGAACACCGTTATTGTATTCTCAAAATCACATCTTTCATGAACATCCCCACCACATTTTTTTTTCAAACATAAGTTGTATCTCTAGTGTAGTTTTTTATCTTATGCTTCTTATTCATCAACAAAGAATTTTCTTTGCATTTAAATTTGATAAGGGTTTCTTTCTTAAGGACTTGATATATGTTTTTTTTTTAAATTTTATATATGATTGCAGTTGCATTCGTACTTTGTTCTTTAGCTATTTCTGTGTCACAGGTATATTCTTGCCATTAAGATTCTTAAATATTTAAGATCCTATCAAGATAACATGCGCATAACTAGTCAAGTAAAAGTAAATATTTCGATTATGGACACATATGAGTATAATTGATTATTCAGCCATTCTTTTAAAAAAGAAATCATTTAGAACTGATGGTAAAACAAAAGCTAAATTTGGCAAACGATTAATAAAAATGCCGCAAGTCTTTTACCTATAATCATATTCCCTCTAAAGCAATTGATTTAGAGAGTCCAAACTTTCGTGTAGTTTGGGGTAGATGTTTGACTCTAAAATAGGCCTTAGTAGAGCGTACTGTCTACAGATGATAACATGTCGAAAACAATGCGCCTTGCACCACTCTTGTCTGTTTAGCCATATCAACTGGTGTAGACTCTATGAAATGCCAGTCTACATTGCTGAAGTGCTGTTCGGTCCACAGAAGTACAAGAGCTACTAACTTCTAGTACACTTTTTGATTTATTTTCTGGTCCTCATCCACAAAAACCCAGAGATCTATTGTCGCTTGTGCTGATCCATCACAGACCAATCCTGCCGTTTTCTAAGGTGCTTGGAGTGTCTGCAGACCAAGTCCTATCGTTCAGAGGGTTATGAGTTGGTTAAACGGTAAATCTGTGAGAGGTATCTCTTCCAGCACGTACTTGTGGTCCTTCTCAAACGTTTCTGGCATCTTTGGAGTCATGCGAATTCGTTTTTTTTTTTTTTTTTTTTTTTTTTTTTTTTTTTTTTTAGCTAAAGGCTGAACTTTTTGGAATTCACAACGCTTCTGTCCGAGCTCTGTTTCTGCCCTTAGTTGCACTTATCGGTCCCAACTTTTCGTCTGACGACCAACTTCTCTTGTGGAATAACCCAAGGATTTCATTAAACTCACTTTTGGACGGCCTAATTTTTATGGGAAATATTCACTGTTCATTTTTGTACATTTCCTGGACGTCGACTATCATTTCCAAGTCACTTAAAACGGCATACTGCATCAAATATTTTTAGCCGATTCACATCAAGCAAACAAACTGTCGATCTCCTTAAACAACTTAAGAATAGCAGTTCTTTTGTTTAAAATTGTAAGATTGTAAATTTTCTAATAAAGTAAGAGACAAAATAAATAAAGACACTCACTAAAAATAAATTAGTTTACTTCCATTCGATAATTCACATTTTGTCCTACTTTTTTTTTTTGCCGCAACCTGTAAAATGTAGTGATTCGATGTCGGTTCACTCATCACCAGCGAATTGAGTGGCATATATGAATGAAAATAGGTTTAAAATTATTAAAAAACTGTCTAGCGCTGCTATGAAAAGTTAAAAATAATATCACACACAGATAAAATTGATAAGAAACGTAGTATCAGTAGTTAAGTATTAAATAAAAGTCAATTGATGGCAAACAAGAAAGACTTTGCATGTGAAAATGAAAAAAATTAAGAAAAATACACTGTGCTGAAATATCCACTGATGGGAGAAAATCAACGAATACGCACTCGTTAAACCCCTAGAAAGTATTAGTCCAAGATCGCATGTGTGCCAGATCTATGTCATAGTATAAAAGTCCAAAATTTTCTGCGTAAGGACATCACAGCAGGTAAGAAGGTTTCGGTATTATTTAAGCTGAGTCACGCTGACTTTTGCAGGATACAGGTAGAGAAGCCGCTTAAAACTCCCATAAAAACTAAACATCACAGATTCATTCTATGTCACGTGACCTGTGGTCTCCATCCAATCAATTCGGAGGACGTTCTAGAGAGGTGACGACATGTCTTTGAAACTAACCTATTCAAATTTCCAGCTTCCAAGACACAAATCATAAAGATCTAGGCTACCTCAAAATGAAAAAAAAATTAGCGGACTTTGAAATGGCCTTTAATGGGAGAACCGTGATAAACATGGCAATTCATTTCACAATTCGTATCACGATTTGGGTCTTGGAAGAAGAAAATTGTTTACAGGTGAGTTTCAAAGTCATGTCTGAACCTCTATAAAATTTCATCAATACAAGAGATGGTCAGGTGGAGACGACGGAGTACCTTGACTGACTTGACATGGAATGACTCAGTTTTTGACGCAACTTTTGCTACCTGTTACCTGCCCAAGTCAGCGCGACTCAGCTTACATAACAGCGTAATTTTCTCACCTGCTATGATGTCATTACGCAGATAAATTTTGGGCCTTTATACTTTGACGAAAAACTGGCAATTATGGGCTCTTACTCTATAACCCGCTCAAGTGTATTGTTACTCTTTTCTCCAATGAAAAACACTCAACACACATGAGCCGCCAAATGCAAATATCAGGATTTATCTCTCCAGATCTTTGCCATGAATGTAGAGTGCTTTTTCATCACATGCAGATTTTTTTTTCTTGATGCCTCAGTTATTTTTCATATTTTATTTTATTCGAAGCAAAAACCGAAATACTATTCTTATGAAAAGAACAAACACAAAAGTATATCTTAATTCGGAACAATCTTTTCCCTTTTGCTTTAAATGAACAACTCTTATCTTCAGTTTAATTATTCAATTCATTGTGATGCTTAATTAATATTCAAAAATGTTTTAATTTGTTCATTGTTTTATTCTAACTTTCATCAAAATATTCAAAATACAAATATTTTTAAACATATTTAATTCACTCATTGTTTAATGTGATACCATTTCCAATTTAAAAGTTTTGAAATGTTTCCAAATATCATTTTCTCTGCGGCTCAGTGCTGCATGTGAAGTTGATACACACCAAGCACCACTTCGTTAAGTTTTTAAATATCAATGAAGAAGAAATTAACCACAGATTATAACATATCGAACATATTTCTGACACATAATTCGCACAACTGTCAAAATATAAAGTTAAAAATCTCTATCAAATGCCTAATATTCGTTCTGCTGAACTTTGATTAATTTTCATGAAAATCGATTGGCTTCGCAATAAAGTTTTGAAAAAAGGCAATTTTTTTTTTATTTCAAAATTGTAGAAATAACAATTACAATAGAAACTATGATATCAGAAATAAAAGTAATAATAATAGAAACAATCATAATCGAAATAATAATAGTAATAATTAAAACAAAAAATTTTTTGAAAAAGTAAGCAGCTATTTTTTTTGTTAGGGGACCAGCATAAATTTTGTATTATGCGTCGGAAATAAAATTTGTCTTAACTAGGAATGGATCTCAAACCGCGAAAGGTAATACGGTGGCAAAAACTAATTTTTATTGAGTTTTCCTCATTGTCGTTTGAGAGAAAATAGAGCCTATATTTAACGCTAGAAGGGCGATTCTCGAAAAAAATGTCCCGTGCATAACGCTAAGTTTTTTATTTTATTTAAGTAACTATTAATTAAATATGAGATTTACTCTTATGCTTTGATAGTATATTAAAGCATGTATTATTCCCCAACAGTATTCTTTTTTAAAAGTTTTGGTTAGCAGGGGGGAAAAAAAAACTTAGCGTTACGCACGGGACATTTTTTCGAGGATCGCCCGGAATATAGATGTCAAATTCGTCTTCAAGAAATGGAAGGGTCAATTGGATCTCATTTATCATACATTATGTTGTATCACTTTTCAGTTCGGCAATGAATATCATTTTATCTCTCTTTCATCATAACCTTTTCAAATGTCCAACGCCTTGGCGAGGAAACCGGGATTATGCAGGATTCGACGAAGACGGGATACTTGATGGATGGATAAGGGAAAAGGGAAACTCTTCCAGCTTTCCTTATTTTCACCATAGAAGACGGATCACTCAGACAAAATGCGTTGAAGACGGCTTGGGGGCAATCAATTATGTCTGAGCGAGCGTTATGTTTTTAAGTAAACATTGATGAGTTTGCTTGTAGAGAGGGTACTAAGTGTCAGCTACTGAAGATTTATTGCTTTATTTCATTCCATTTATCTGTAATGGAGATAGTTTCTTATTCATTAGCAACTTCCAGCAATTGGAGTCGCAGGACTTGTTAAAAGCGTCTAATTAAAACTCTTACTTAATGACGTGTCCTATCTCCTATTGTATTTCGTTTTATTATCGTAACTCGTAAACTATTGGAGATCTGCTTGTTTAAATGGTTTGATTAGAATTTTCAATGCAATGATTTCTTTACATACATGTGTTCATTCTCTCATATTACAAATGATTTCTCAGTGAATTTGGTCTTCGAACCTTTAACTTTTCAAATAGTAATGTTGTTTGAAAACACTAAGAGTTTTTAGCAATCTCTACATTCTTTTATTTTATAATTTTAATATACCACCGCCTCAGAGCAAGACTAAGACAACTAAGCGTAAGAATAAGATAAAGATATACTACTGTTGCTTTGCGGTACATGTAATATAGCTGGAAATTTTATACATGACTTCAACTCATAAGTTAACGTCATTGAAAACGTTCAGTAAGTTGATGTAAAAATTTGTGTTTTTTTTTTGCATAAAAAGCGAGCACATTTTAAATTTTTTTATTCCCCTCTGTACATGAACAAGATAACTCTTCCTGTGATATCTGATCCTAAGCTCTCCTCTACTTCCTAAATTCAGGTAATAAAGCTTCATAAACGTATTCTAGTATCACAAATGTAATATAAAGCCACACATGTTTATTTTACTAGTATATTATGTTTTTACTTTTTTCCTGTTGAGTGGCGACAGTTTGTATTTATATGCTAGAATTCTGAAAGGTTTTAAGATGCTTGATTCGAAATATTAAGTCGAATAAAGTATATGAATGGACAAAATGGTGAACATTTAATGCCGTACCTAAGAAGAAAATTGATTTATGTAATTGTTAAAATTGACTTGATTAGTTTTATTGCTATGCCTTTGTTTATGAACAATGAGGTTCAAGAAGTTTCAGAAATATCATAAGAAAAATACTATTCATTTTATTAAAATTCCTAAAAAATAAAAAAAATGGTTCCCTTCTTTGAAAAAAAAATTAAGCTGAACAAAAAAAATATTGTTTTAAATAAAAAATATTGAATGCAGTTTTGTTTTTTCTGTACCCCGAATACGAGAAATAAATTACACAGCTGCTTTCTCAGAACTCATTCGTTTAGATCTTTTCTGTCTTGTTCCTAATGTTCTTTTCAAATTAAAGACAAAATTGATTAATCCAAACAAACCCGTATTTACTTAATCATACAAAAAAGTTACGTCGATTTGATTAAAAAATGTCGCAATCAGCCCCACTCTTCCCATATTCATTTCAGCTGGTTGTAATTTTTACGTGTATATGACTTTTTGTGGAGAAAATCTTCAACTATTCACCCCCTTTCAAAACATACTGAAAATACGTTCAATAAATAGTAAATAACTTTCCAAATTTTTACGACATTTTACTGTAATTGCTTTTAATACTTTAAGTTTTTTGTTAGGTACACAATAGAAAACCAATCACATTTCAAGACAAAAAATATTTTAGTAACCAGTAGCAGCAACAAAACTATTTATCTAGGAACTAAACAAATAAAAAAAGAAGGAGGGGGGGGGGAGGTTGAAATAATTTGTCGAATTCCCAGTATGTGATGAATATTCTAACATCATCCAAATGTATCACTTTAGGTGAAATAGCTAGGGCTTTTGTAGTCGAATTGCATTCGACCAAAGCAAATTGTGTGCTCTCGTCCAATATTGTCCAAGATATTTGGACTCGATATGCAAGCTGCAATTTATCAACGCTTGAAGCATGACCGCACCGTAGCTATTTAAATCCAGTGTTCATTAGAGTTAATCGTGAGTGATCGTCGAAGGAGTGTTCGTCGCCTGGAGGACCTTGTGCAAATCCCATCCTCACCCAGATCGATTCGTTCCGATGCTGCCATGGTATGGAACGGGACTGGTTGAACAAACGGGATGCATTTTGGGGACTTTGAGGGATTTTGACTACATAATATTTGATGGATTTCATCGCATTAACGAGCTCTGATGAATGTTCCGTGTTCTTTGTGCTGCTGTATGTGTTAGTATTGAAGTGTATCGAATAAATTCTTTGAATCATTGGTACCATATTATGATGACGCAGTTCAATCTGTGATCTATGATGGAGAAATTACTGAAATTGCAAGTACTGAAATATCACAGTTCTGCGCTTTTGGATATTTGACCTTTTTTACTGTCTCCTATATCACAAACAAATAGGAGAAAACATCAAATTCAAATTGCAAAAGAGAGGAAATGGGTTTTTGAATATTGAAAAATTTTAAGTACTTTTAGGGCTTTGGAAATATTTTAACAATTCTTGCTAAATGTATGTGTATTTATGGCACGTGGATGGGAACCACTAACTAGAAAAAACATCGTTAGTCAAAATCTAGGGAAGGAGAGTGACAAACAATGTTTGTTACATTCAAACGTAAAAAGTAACATAAGAACCAAACAAATCTTGGTACAAATCTTTGAATCATAAATGGGCGACATATTCAGCCCTGAACCGTGGTATAGCCTTATATGACATCTTTACCTTATTCGTGTTAATAGAAATCTTGCTGAAATCTTGCTTAGTAGTTAGAAAAAAAAAGTTGATACATTTCATTTATTTACGTAGAAGGTAATGCTTCACATACATAGATGACTGCGTACAATAAGTGTTGGGAGCGGACACAAGAACCACAATGTCCAGCTTGGAAGGCTCAGTATCTGCCACAGAGCCACGATAGCTCCTAGTTTTGCTGGTAAACAAGATTATTATCAGTGTCACCGATTAAGAAAATGAAATCTCGCGAAAACTTTCTTCGAATGGACCTCAATGTAAAAAAATAATATTACTTCCTAACCCTCTTAATGAGTTCCCAATAACCAATTATACATTTTATTTTGGAAAAAAAAATACTTACAAAATTTTATTGTTTTTATGTAACTTATTTTACGTGATTTGCTTGAAATTAGCAAGCAAACTCAAAATAATGTATTTAAAATTTAAAACATGTTAGATTGAATTCTTACGCAATTAAATGTAAAATAGTTATAACATTACTACTGTTTTTTCTCCAGTTTTTTTTACCACTATTACTTCTTAACAATTTCCTTATCAAACATATCCAAAATTCTAACTCATCACATCCTCATTCCACGAATATCGGCTGCGTGGTTCTAACGTCAGCTTAAGTTTAACATGATTTAGCAAATAAACTCGTTCATACGCTTCATGAATAACTTTTGGATGTCTGCACCGAGCTTCTCCATTTAACTTTGAAACTATGCGTTATTACCAATCATAATTCTGGGAAAGGTGGTTTCACGGGACGAAGCTTTCTTGCTTGACATTTACTGTAATTAACATCCGGATTGAAACAAACTGATGCGGAACTAAAGTGTCCGACCGTGCTCCCCTGTCGACAAATGAGGATTTATGTTTAGATTTAGTGTGAGGAAAATATTAATGCTACGTTTAAATTTATTATGTACGAATACCCGGACACTAATCAAATGTAATGTGATATATGTATATTATGTTATTAATTTTATGGTGATTATTTTAAGCGGTGTTCACAGAAATGTGTTGATAAGATACTGCCACGTTTTACGGAAGTGGTGCCGATCGATTTTTTTTCACAATTTTGCTCTACATTGAGTAATAAAAACTCGTTACTCGATTTTTTGAAGACTCATTAGATATAGTAGAATCTATTTTATTCGACTACCGTTTATCTAGATGTCCGGTCCATCTGAATCAAATTTGTAGGCTTAAAAAAATATATATATTCACTAAACTAATTGTTCGAAATGACGACAGCAAGAACGGAACTATGAATGTTCCAAATATTCGCTCTTTCCTTTGATTAAATGTGCAGCTTTTGATGGGGTTGCACAATAAGTTGTATTAATGTAACATACAACATGGCGCACATGGAGGGACAGTCTGACACCACTGCAGCTTCTTAATAAGAATGGGAAATTGTTTGCAAGAAACAATCCAATTTTTTTCGGTTGAAAAGTATTGTTTTTTACATTAATAAAAGATAAGTCTGCTTGTTTACGAATGTGTTTTGCTAATTTCCCATATTACCGTGTTATCCGGATTGTCTTTAGTCCAAGTTATCCCTGAAAAACGACGTTGTACTTTACGTCTTTTTCTGCCAGCATCCTGCAGCTTTCATATACGTGACGCTAATTATGTTTTTTACACTAAGGAAACTGCGGCGAAGAAAAGTAAAGGGATTTTAAGTGTAGTTGTTTTTGAAGTTTTGAGAAAAATGCTTGTAAAGTTTATTAATTCTTTAACTTTGTGCCATTTTGTAATGCATCGCAACAAAGGATACTGTTATGTTTCAGAAATTACGCAAATAATAACCAATAGCGTCTTTTCCAATATTTAGTTATATCAGAAAACCCATTTAGTACAAATTGCAGTGATTTGTATTCAAGATTGAGAATAAATCTTTTTTTATCATTTTAATGCATTTTTTTCCGGAAAGAAAAAGACATGTATCTGGAAATTACCCCCTGAAAACTGTATTATTAGGGTGTTTTTATTAAATGGTATTTACGATATTGTAAAATGAAGCATCTATTTAAAATTTTTATTCCATTCAAACAGGTAAAATGCTGGCGAAAATGCAACTCAAAAATACTTAACTGCTCAGCATTATCGACGCACCACCAAATTAAAAATCAAGTGTAACGACGACTGTGTATAAAAAAATATTTTAGTTAGTTGTAATAATATATCTACATTCCGGGCAAGCATCGCCAGCGGTTTACAATATATGCTCGTCGCTAAACTTTTGCCCGTGTAATAAATCAATCATCTTAAGAACACGAATAGCTTAAAATGAGAAGTAAAATCTTGAAGTTCGAATGGATTAGAACCTTAATCGTCATTAGATAGAGGTGGGGTACGGGTACCAATTTTAATGCTCTTCATTAGCTGATCGTTTTTAGTCATGCATTTTCCAGTAAATGGCCGATCCCTGAGAATACTCCCGTTGATAGTGTCTCATGCTCTATTGTTCTAGTGTTAAAGTTTTTCATAATGGTACTATTGTAACCTTGATCGCATGTGATGTTTACTGTCTATATGTAATTTTTCTACAGGAGCTTTTTTTAGTGTGATCAGTGACTTTGTCGGTGATGATGATGATTTTCCCATGACGTGCAAATGAAAAGCTTTAGAAAACAGTTGAAGACAAGGTCGGTGAATTCAAAGCTTTATCTGAGAAAAAAATCAAATCCTCGGGGTCTTCCGGCCTGATCTTCAAAAGCCTGGCCTGAACTGATAGGCAGACGACGATTTGCTGAGGAGGAAATTGAACATTAGGGTAGTTAGAGCAGTAATTTGTGTAACTTCTTTCACCTTATCAATGTAGAGAAAAATCGCTAGCTTTTGACTATCGTTTTTCATGCTCTGAAGTTGAAATAATGCCCATTTTTTTTGGATTGGGCCTATTAAATTGTTCTTCAAAGAGGTGTCTAAATTTCTTCAGCCAATTGCATAGTTTTGCTACTTCTCCTAGCTCGACCAGTCAGTTTTCACAACGCGTCGTCTGTATTCTGAATATTTGCAGCACTTGTTCAGTGACAGTCGAAATAAGTTCCTGCAAACCGATAAAATAATATTGCGTGCAGTTTTTTTTCTTAAATTGAATTTTTCGAATGATAATAATAAGAGTAATGAAAATAATAAAAATAATAATAAAAACTATAGGAATAAAGATTTCGTAAGACTAAATGGTGATTTTTTAAAAAAAGTTTACCCATATTTTTATATTCCATAATGATTTTTTTACCGATTTCTGTTCAGTGACAAAAAGTCTTACTTGATTAGTGTAGACAGAAATGAGAGTTTAAAAACTTCCCTGCAAAAGTAAACTCTACTCTCCTATAGTATTCCAGAAATAAATATTAGATTAGTCATATACTTTATTTTTTAAAGCTAAAGTATGCCTAATTGATTTCAGATTCAGTTATGCAAAGTGGAAAACATAACACTCGTGTTGAAAAAGAGGGGAAACAACTCAGCCTAATAAATAGGATTGCTGTGGAGTGTACCTCATGTTTTATAATCCCTTTACTGAGAAAAGAAGAAATTATTAAATACTAGATAGAAAAGAGTGATCGTATCAAACGATATTCTATGATGAATTTTGTCTCGATAAGGATTGCTCATTGAATGTTTTGTTACCTGCTACTTATTGAATATTCTCTTTTTTTAATCAGGAATCTATTTATTTCCCGTCAAAATGTATTCAACTGATTTAAGGGTCAATCTATGTCAAATCATTCAGGTTATAACACCAATCTCCTCCGATTGTTTTGAAATTTGCTCTACTTGTAGAAATTTAATGGTAATTAATAAAGTATAAATTATATTGGGATCAATTAGGAGGTTGATGAGTTAGGAACCTTGAAATGTATGCCTAGATGGTTTATCTGCCGCCTATTTGAATAACATAAAAAATTGCATAAATGCCAGACCTCTTAACTCCCTATAAAATTCTTGCACAGCTTAATTTTTTCTTTTATTTTCTTCAAAATGATTTAAGCTTGAACTTAAACTGGGTTTAATTTGTAACTTTAAATTAGGTTAACTCTCACATTTTTCCCTGCGAGGGTTTATTACTAATTTTTTGACTCGAGAACGGAGTAACTTTGATAGGAATTTACTTAAAATAGGCTCCCTTCAGTTTCAACGAAATTCTTTGCAAAGGTACTTCTAAGTGTGTTGAAAATCCTGGTAAAAAAACTCGGTCACAGACCATCATGCAAAACACATAAAAAAAGTCAGTTAGAAAGGTGAATTTTCTCTTGAAAAAATGATATTCATTATACTGTGTTTCCCACAACATGAAGGCACACATATAAAAGAGGTCACAGTTTGAGAATTTAGGTGCCTTATAAATAAATCCAGGCAGCAATGTGAGTAGCTAGGATTATCGGCCGGCAACTGTATTTACATTACATTGTCTACTGCAACTGGTTTCCTTCTTTTAATTGAAGTTTTCTCACACTGAAAGTGTTCAAACTCCTGAAGATCAAATTGTGATGTCAGATTCAGAATGTCTTTTCCAACCAAAAATTTTTAATACTTAAAAAAAAAAAAATCCTTGCGTTGTGTAAGAAAATATAAACCATAAAAATCGCTTTTAGACATTTTTTTCATCAAATGTTATCTTCTTAACTCGACATTAATGGCTATTTATAAGACCATCCCCCCCTCCCATAATACTGAAAAGTTTCACAAAAAGCTGAATTTAAATGTAATGTTTTGGGGGTAGGGCGGACCGGGAATAATTGGCTATCGCGACACGTAGACCCAGTTCGCAATACTTTTGAAAATATACATTTGATATTGTCGTCTATCTAGCCCTTTAGATTTTATCCTGATTGTATGCCGATATTGTTGAGCAAAAAGATTTCCAAAATTTTTAATGCTAATTTTTGTTTAAATTAGAAGGAAAAGCTCACCAACTAGCCTCGAATTCCTCTACAGACTATATTTCTGACCTAAATACATATTTCACTTTAATCTCAGAAACGAATACCTTTAAGACTTTGAAAGATTTTATTATGAGTTTTATATAAGTTGAAAGGAGTTTTTTTTATCCCTCAGTCTTTTTACAACATTGTCGAAAGAAAACTCAACTCCCAATCCAACTTCTCCATCTTCAATGCTTTCTGGGTAAAGACCTGGACTGGTGTTGAATCAAATGATTTTTCTATGATGTTTTTTGCCCACCCCGAGTAAAATGATAAAAATCAAAATCGATTCAGCAAACTGTCAACACTGGATAAGTATACCTCTCAAACATAGTCTTTACCTAATATTAATTAAGAAAAAACGCAACTTACATTACGCATAAAATATTAAAATCGTATTTCTAGGTAAAAAAAAAAGAGAAATATGCTTGGCATTTGATGGGCTAGAAGAACGTTAAAGGCAGGTAAGTAGTGAATGAAGTACACTGCATAGCAAGGGAAAAAATATTATGAACACGATTTGAAAAAAGTTGAGATCTGTTCAAGAAAAAAAAAACTATTTAATCTTCGTTACGCTAAAGCAGGATTCTACTCTAATTTAACCTAAAGATATGAAAATATTTGTCAGTATTAATGTTTTGAAGTTTCTGTAACAGAGCAAAATGCTTTTAAACTACTACTAAAAACACGTTACGTTCAATTATTTTCATATTATATATATTTATTGAGAAACATGTCGCTTTGTATCCTGATTCTCATTAATTTAATGCAAATTTCTTAAATTTATAAAACATTTTCAAAAATATTTCATGTATTTCAATCAAATTTATTTAATTTAATCTGATGCAATTTTCTAATAAACAATTTTGGACTGATTTCAAAATTGTTTTCTCGGACACTCAAAGCAAACCATGTGAAGCGAATAAATATCACCCACCACTTCGTAATCTTTTTAAATATTCATGAAAGCGAAATTAATAATCGAGTAATACCCGACCAAATTATTTCCACTGCATAATTCCCAGCAGTATTAAGGTATGCACTTCATCCATTAATCAAAATTCCAATCTTTTAATTTATCTTGTTGAAACACTGTAAACGTCTATGGAAATCAATTGATGACGCGACACAACTTTGAAAGGCATTATTTCCGATTATTGTGGATAATTTTTATAGAGTTGTTATGTATCAGGTTCTCTCTTTTTTTGCACGCCGTGGCTTTTGAATTTTTGACTGTTAGAGTAATTGATAAAAATAAGCTACATAGATCTAAAATTACTTAACTAATGGTTTAAAACATCGTTTGGAGTTATTAAAAAATTTTAAAGATAATTTGATAAAACGATAGTTGAAAGAACTAATAATTATTTGCATTATCATTTGAATTAATATTAAAAAAAAGAAACAACCACTCAAGTACTTAGTATTATTAAGAAAATATTTATCTACATTGTTTCGGCATTTTTAAAACAGATGATTACTACAGGTGCTGTCGAAATGTTTGGAGTAGTTTCACTTGGACCACAGCACAACCCGGAATCTTTTGATTTTATTTATAATACAATTACAAAAACTACGCAAGATGAAAATGTACACATGTACTTTCTATTGGAAAACAGTTTGGTTGATACATTTATTTCGCACTGCAAATGCAAATCGTTTTATGTTGTCTGTTAAAGTTATTGCTTTTATAATTTGACTCAACATTGCAGCCTAAAATGTCTGAAGCAGTAAAGAGAAGAATTATAAAAACAATGAAAAAAAAAAAACTATTTGTAGACTAGAGGAAATTAATTATGTCTTACTTGTTGTACCAAAATAATGACGGCAATCAATAAATAGGTTTAAATATAAAAACTACCCATGTAGAAATAATAATTTATCTTTATAAATAGTAATATTAAAAAATCTCTAAGAATGCGCTTTTTCTCATTTACAACCAACCTGTCTTAACTAGAATGTAAGAGACTTATAGAAAAATAGATATGTGCTAGTTTTCTCTAAGTAAAGCATTGAGAATTCATTATTTTTTTTACCCTACTTGGAAGAATACTGGACCATATTAACTGCTACACTTAATTTAATCTGCAAAAAAATTGTTTAAATGTATGTTTCTCAACGCACGGACAAATATGCAATACAGTTGAAGTTAAACAACATAAAGTAGGTTGATTTTTCTGCTAGAAATAAAAGAGTCAACAGGAAAGTATTTAACAGAAATTATGTTGCATCACTACAGTAGGTGATGAATATCCTTTTATCTCACTTTTAGCTATCATGCGTCTTTCCGTGAGAAACGGGATTATTCAGGATTCGGGAAGACGGACTACGTGATGGATGGACAGATAGAGGAAAAGATAAACTTTTCCAGCTTTCGTTATCTTCACCATAGAAGACGGATCCATGTGACAAAAGACGATGGAGAGGACTCAAGGACAATCAATTATGTCTCAGGGAGTGTGATGTTTTAAAGTAAACAGTTGATGAGTTTCTATATAACGATGCTATAAAGTGTCTTTTACGAAAGGCTCGTAATTTTCTCTCGTCAAAATGATAGGAAAATTGCTGCAAATGTTCAATTGCAACCTGCAAGGTGCTCATTTTTGTAATCACTTGAGAAATGCTTCAGATATACATTCCACAGAGCGTATCTTCTTTTCAAAGTTACAATTCTGCAGAAAAAAAGTAAAATTTCAATGTAAGACGGAATGCAAATGTAACTGGCTTCATAAAAGGGTTATTGTCAAAAATAAGATGCTAAATCCATTGACAGTTTTATGCTACTTAGCAAAATTCTCAGACTCCATGTTAGTCTTCTGTCGGAATACATATGTAATATCACTAAAAGTCTTTTCTGCTTCTATTGACAACACTGTAAGTCATTAAATTTAAATTCACAACAATATTTCAAATATTTCTCCTGTTTATAAACCGCTTGAAATCTTTTAGAAAACCTCGTATTATTCTTTTCAGCTATATAGCGAGCGGTTGAAACTCCTCGTGGAGAAAAAGAAACCATTTAAGTTCTAAACCTTTCTGGGATACTAAAGTTGGCAATTTAATCCTCAGTTTAACAGGTTTGTTGTGTTTTGACAGGTGTTTTCTTGTTTAACTTTATGCATTTTGACCCCATTTTTAATAAGGTCTAAATGCATATCAATCGAAGTGCAATAAAGCACTTGATGTTTTTTCCAAACAACTCCCATATAATTTCCTTACAGTATATTTTGCTAAGATTTTTAAATATTGTGTGAAAACACGTTATGAGGATAATAATTGAAGAATCACACAAAATTAATAAAAATATCAATGCATAAACTCTAGCGCATTTCGCTTTATTCCAGTGGCAATAATTAAATTTAAATGCCTGATTGTTTTCCAACTTGAGGTTGATGTAGGTCGATAATCGCACTAAGCACAATCCGCTTAAAACATTAAGAAGTTCTGCAACAACATTGCTCAATCGGTGGCCCGTAGTTTGCATGCGACCTGTTGAATCTTCCAGATTATATCTAAAATCATTTTAAAATAAAAAGCCATATATATATATATATATATATATATATATATATATATATATATATATATATATATATATATATATATATATATATATATATATATATATATATATATACAATATATATATATGATTACGATAATCGTATATATATATATATATATACGATTCTTCATTATAATATATATATATATATATATATATATATATATATATTATAATGAAGAATCGCGTAATACACGAACTTTGCGATATTTAAGAAACAACTCCAAAATCCTATGCAGCGATATAATGGGATCGTTTCCAAAATTTTAAGCGTATTTTTTCTGAAAGAGCATACTTAAAAATATAGGATCTTACCAATTTTTGAATAATTTGACTAAGTTTAATATTAAAAAAAACTTTAATCGGTGCGCTTTCATTGTTTACGCTTCTGCCAATGACATCACAAATGATGAAATGCCATTCAGTGTTGCCATTCACAGACCACAATATTTAAATTCACATCTTTACTCACGTGTACTGGCAACGATATGGTTGACAGCAAGCGTAGAGTGCAATATTTGATTCGCTTCATGATTATCATAACGTGGAAATATGGTAGAAAGATGCGCCATAGTGAATCATTTGTGACGTCATAAAGGCCACGCCTTGTTTGAAAAATCGGACACTTTAAAAAATTAATTAAAAAGTAACTGTTGGGAAAATGAAAGTATTTTCTGGCTCCATGTATTATTATTATTATTATTATTTTGCTTATTACGAGTATATCAATTTCCGTGACGAAAAATCATGCTTTCGACTAAAGGAAACAACCCCATTGCGAACATACTTATTCAGTTATAACTAAGTGTTGCCATTCAAATGCAATTTTTAAAATAATTACAATCAGACCTTATACAAATTACATCTAAATTTAAAAAATAATAAGGACTATGAATAGGAAGATAGGAAATACTTAGTTGTTTCTATTAATACACTACAGTAAAAAATTTTAGGGTAAATTTATAGGGAAACATCTATATAAGTCATCGAAAATAGCAGGAAAGGCCAAATTCATAAATGTATGTTTTAAGTCAGTTTACACACTACAAGCAAAACCAGCTGAAATCTGTTAAGTTGCATTCTGTAGACCTGGCTGGAGAACAAAGTGAGATTATTTCTTCATTCACCAACATCTCAGTTTTGAAAAACTGCCATAGTATGCATTTGTTTCCGTTTACCCCATGTTTTTTTATTTATTTATTTTTTTTTTAACTTGAACTGTCCCTAAAATGTTCTAAAACAAGAAAACATTCATTACAATGAAATAATGCTGCAATGTTTATATTGATTACGATGAAAATTACGCACTAATTCCTATGTCCAACGGCAGTTTTATCATTGTCCAAACATCGAAATTGTTGCCTATTTAATTACTTGAATTTCTTTTAAACTTTACACTGAAAATTAACATTCTTAAAATGTATCTGATGAAACTATTTCATAGATTCTCAGAAGAAAATCCTGCCAATGTAAGTAGCATTGATGAAAACTCTACGCGTTATTTTTCTCTTTGACAGTTGTGCAAAAAGTTTTTCATTTTTTTTATTTTTAATTTTTTAAAACGCTATTTTTTTGAGCAATAAAACGGCATGCTTCTTGTTCTGACTTTGATCTCAGAAGTTGAAAAGAAGAAACTTATCTTTTTGATTGTCCCCCTGACATTTAAATGATATTTTTCCATAAATATCTATTCGAATAATAATTACACAAAAATTTATTTAATGTCAAAACTTAGCGGGGGTAATCAGCATTCTTTTGTAGCATGAAAATAGTTGAAACTCTGTCAAGAACTTCAGTGGTTTTGAAAATTTAACCAATTGGCATTAGCACAAGAAAATACGTTCGTCCTGCTGCACCATTGTACAAAAACGGTAAAACTTTCGCATGTAATATTTTTTTACCATGCAACCATTCAAAGTTTATTAGAAAAAATAGAGAATTTCAACCTTTTCGATACGAAGATAAGATGGAAAGTTATCGGCCTAACAGAGAAATAGAATTCCAAACGGCAAAAATGTATGCTTTCTGCTTCTGTGCACTTGTCTTTACCTCGTATGAAAAGTTTCAACTTGTTATCTTAAGTAGTTTATTTTCAGAAATTTCCGCAAGAGACGTTCTTCGTGTTTCTCTTCAAAACAGACAAACTTGACTATTATGTGGTCATAAACTTCTTCATTTTATATGGATTAATCTCTTAGAAAATTTATCCAATGTTGAAAAATATTTACACAAACTCTACTTCTTCCGTGTCAATCGTTAAAAAGTGGACAGCTGCCCTCCGAAGTTCCCTACGTCCCTTGAAGATGGTCCAAGTAAGTCACTAGCTAAATCCGCAACCACAGCGGGAATTATCGAAAAAGGATATAATATCGTGTTGGAGGACAAGCGAGTCAAGGTGAGTGAGAAAGCTAAAACTAAGGATTTCGAAAAAAGACGTGAAACATCTTGAACAAGGACTTCGGGACACAAAAGCTCGGTCCAAGATGACTGCCGCAATGGCTGAATGCCAATCAAAAGCAGATTTTCGCATCAACTTTTAAATCGTTTCAATTGGGATCGGTGCATTTTTTGTGCAGCAATTTGTCATCACTGACGAGACACGGGTTCACCACTACATACCAGAAGCAAAACAACAATCGGAATAGTGGGTGGAAGCCGGTGCTCAATGCCAAAAGAGAGAAGTCGATTCAAATGTCTGAAAGGTTTTGGACAACATATTAGATGGTATTGGGCAACGTATTGTTAGATGGGCAAAACAACTGCAGTCAAATATTACTTTAACATTCTTGACCAGCTGGATGCCAAAAATTCTTGAGGAAGGAAAAAAAATCATCTTTCACCACGTAAACGCGCCTGTAGACAAGGGTGCTTTTGCGATGCTGCGGAATTTGAGGAATGATTTGCTCAGTCAATTCTCTTGTTCTACTTACAACCTCAAAGCTCCATCTGCTAACAAAGTTGAAGAAATGTGTTTCCGGGAAAGGCTTGAGAAGTCTGGAGATGAATATTTTCACAGCCTTTCAGGGTCTTACTTCCGGGAAGGAATTCTAACGTTGGAGAAGCACTGGACTATGTGTGCTGAAATCTAGTGATGTATCAAGGCATGTAAAAAAATATAACCAAATTTGAATTGAAAATCGCAGTTCGAGAACTTTTCACCTTTCCATCGTATATACTAATATTTAAGAAAAAGAAATTATTTAGCTTTGTAGTTACATAAAGAATTTGCGTATTTGAAATACGCTATTCTTTTGCGTTGATAAGACAAATGAAACCTAAAAGTTTAATCACACTATTAAAAAAAAAAAAAAAAAAAAAAAAAAAAAAAAAAAAAAAAAAACCACCCAGCTTGGATAAACTACTTCATCAATAACCATTTAAAGTTCTTGAGATTTATCAAAATGAGTTGATGCGTTTTAATTTTTTCTTAACTTCTTATCAAAAGCTAGGTTATTTTTTTTTTCAATTTAAAGGCACACATGACAAAAGTTGCAAATACATAAACTTCTTCTCCTTACCTCTAAAAAAAGAAACATAAAAGTCGCCATAATGTAAACTCTGAAATACGTGATTTCATTTAAAAATAAGCCTAATTTAGACATAACTACTTTAAGTTATGATAAGCCTTCTCAAAATTTTCATCAAATGGGGAAAAAATCACGCAAAAGTAAAGTAGGTCATCAAAAACATTTGAAGATCGTTAGAATTTAGATCTTCGATTTTAATATTTTCTGCTTTAACAAAACTTGTTGGCTTGTTTTAGTATTCAATTTTTGAGTGGTTTATTATAACGAGGAAAACTTTGCACGATTTCAGAATTTTTCGCCAAGCAAGTCAAAACAAATTGATTTCTGCTTGGCAAACCTTGTAAAACATCAAAAAAGTCTAAATAAAAAAATGCTTATTTTTTAACACACTAAGTCACTTTCTAAAATAAATAAAGAATATGAGAAGGAAAATAAAACTCTGTTTGAAGTAATAATTTTTAGAATCATTACAGAGACTGCAATTCCTGATTATGATTTTTTTTTTCAATATTTGTGCAACAAATTTAAGTTTTATTATTTTTCAGCTCGGATATTTGATATTCATTGAAATTTGTTCATCACATTCATATATTTGTTGAACACATTTCTGATTTGCTTATTTGATTGTTTCCTTGCATGGACATCGTATCATTTTCTTTTGTAATATTCTTCAAAAGCTCGTTTTCCTTTCACCAAAACTTGTGTTGCTTAAAGCGAGTTCAACTGTTTTTACAGGGAAAATGTCTTTAATATTCAAGACGCAATACTTTTTTAAAGTTTAACTTTAAAAAGTTATGATTAGCTTAAATATTCTGGATTATAATTAAACTTCAACTAATTTCAAAAATCTTAACCAGTTTTGGGCAGCAATTCTCAAAAGCCGTGTCATTTTGTTTTTGGATTTCATAAACATTGTCAGCAATCCACTACTTATTATCCCATTAGTGATACGAGGAAGCTTCTCGTTTCTGCAGAATTTGCTCTTATTTGAGGTCGTCCTCATCTTAGTGACCGTAATGCTTGGAATTTCATCATATGTTTCTCCAATTCAGCGCCAGCCCATTTAGAGCCTTTCAATAATCAACCAGCATTCGAGCATCAGCAAATAACGGGTTCATTATTAGTGCAGCTGTAACTTATCGATAAATATATGTTTAATATCATTCCTAAATAGGGGGTGACTATTCAATGTATCGATGGTTTTTGCCAGCAATTGGCCAATGGTATTGGTGTAATAGAAATACGTTTTTAACTAATGAGTTCAGTAATTAAATGAGATTAAAAAAATGTTAAAAGTACGGTGCGTCATTACAGATTTTTAACTGTGTCATGATCGTGTATTATGTTCAAAAGCTTAGTTATTGGTATGGATTTTTTAATTAATGGTAAAGAAAGACTGTCATTTTGTTTAATTTGATTAGCTAGAGATTCAGCCAATTTCAGCTTTGTGATATGTTTTAACTGCATTTTCAGTTTTCTTAACTTCAGATATTTTAAATAGAAAATGCAAATGTGAAACATAAAATGAAATAAACAGTAATTTCAATTTACTAATAATACATTTTTTACCAAAAACTAATAAAACATATTCTTTAAAATTAGTTTTTTACGTTATTGAGGCGTTTTACAATAATAAATCATAATCAGTTAATAATTGAAATGAAAATATTCAGCAGCATTAATATTTAAGCATGCATAAGTTCAATTTTAAATTTACTATCAGAAGTAACAAAAAAATTTAATATTTACATTTAATTACATGAAAGTTACAACTGAAAACTAAGAGAAATAGTTTAGCATAAAAATGAAAGAATTTTCAAATGTATATAACTAAAATAAATATAATTTTGTTTCATAAATGAAAATTTTTCTTTTTCTTTTTTTTTGTCTAAAACAAGTAGAGAGAAAGACTATTTTTAATAATTTGTGTTGCATCAAATTAAATGAATTTCGTATTTTTTAGATGCACAGCAGTCATGCATGCCATAAAAGCATTAAATATTCGCTTTATTAAAAAAAAAAAAAAAAAAAAAAGAAAAAAACCCCTTAAGTTTCAGAAGAAGAAGAAGAAGAAGAAAAACATAAAGACAGAATAAGTATTTTTCCACTATTGTACTCAAATGAATAAAATTGTTCATCGATGAGTTATTTTATCAGGAATATGTTCTCACGGAATACTTATCACTCAATAATAATGATAATATAAATGCATTCTAGTATGAAATTAGTCTAGATTAGATTGAGGCATCTCAATCAATGGTAAGAGACAAAGTATCTGATCTGCTTCCTGCCATCGGGGACTCAGGGTAATCTGGACGTATGATGATTGTTGTCGATTAGAAGATAATATTAATGCGGGGCAGTTGTGCAGGAATATCTCAGGACGGAACACATTTCGTTCATGGGGCTGCTGATCAATCAGAGACGAGCGGTCACGTCAAGATAAAACCTTCACGTGTGTAAATCCTTGCTTGGAAAGAGACTGTGCTCGGAGGTTTATTTAAAGCGTGTGCATAAAGTAAGTTAACTAAATAATTCTTTAATAAGAAACATATAATTTTTAGAAAGTAAGCAACATTCTAAATAAAAATAAATCACTACGTGAGAGTTACAAAAAAATACTGTTTGCGTTAAAAATGCAGTAAAGTATTAACCGAAGTAAAATGTGCTATTTTAAAATAAAAACCAAGTTTGTTTTTTGAGCATCGTATTTTACGTTTGAATATCAAGTATTTTCTTTTTAAATTTGAAAATAAGTGAAAGTAAAACCATTTACGTTAGCAAGAGTCAAAAACGAAAAATGCGAGATTTGTCAATCTGAATTATTAATAATACCATACTCTAATTTATTGCCCGATTTGGTGAGAGTTTGATAAATACCGCCCTAAATTTGGCCGAGAAAATGAGATTAAAAAAAAAAAATGCTTTGCAACATTTGGCGAAGGTTAGAAAAAACCTCATGTTAAACCTTTGGTGACATTTTCTACTTACAAATATTTTGTCTACACTTATTTCCCATACAGTTTGCTTGCATGAGATCAGCTTTTTAGATCAAGAACTATGAGTGCTTCAAATTTCCTCGTAAGCGCTAATGTTACGCTTTTGGAATCGCTGCATAAAGAGCAAAATCAAAAATCGTTTGGCGCACAATCTGTACGACAAAATCTCTTAATAAGAAAACTTTTTCAGATGAAATCCACCCTTCAGTTCAGAATATAAGGCAAGTAAGTCAAAAGTGGTAGCTAAATTTTAATAATTTTTTAAAATAGGGTTGGTTGGAGTAAGTGAGAACAGTTCGTTTTGGAAACGTTATACAAAAATTTTGAAGCAAAAAAATTAAACTTATTCTCTTATTTTATCTCGAACATCATTAATGAACAAAATTTCATCATTATTTTCGAAAATAATGCGTTATTTATTCTCAACGATTATATTAAAAAAAAAAATCGGATTGCTGTCACACTTACCCCTTATTATGGGAAAAGTGGGTCACCCCCCTTCTTCTTGAATTTAAATGATGCACATCTAAAAAGGGATAAGAGGGTCTTGTATGATGAAGTATGTAAATTTTTAGTGTGAATTATTTTTTTGCAATGCATCCATTTATGAGATATATACACATCTCGGAAAATTTTAGAAAAAAAAAAACTTGTAAAATTTATTGAAAGCCTATAGGTATACATTTTAATTTTACACATAAAGGTGTATTTAATGGACGAAAAACAGTTGATCAAGATCAGTTTTGGTAAATTTGCCAAAAATATAAGTTGAATATGAAATTGGAAACATTAAATGTCTTCGTCTATGTAAAGTTGGTTAAGGAAGAACCATTATTACTTCATCCTCAGTAATTATTCTAACATCATTTGCACCGTGCCAATAAAAAGTGTTACTATTTCTATCTGTTCTTGCAAATTCAACAGTATTTTTTAATTTGCATCATCAACTTTCAACATTAGACCTATTTTATGGTTTGCGTTGATGTAGGCTTGACAAATACATAATCACCAGCTTTAGCGGTTTTTGCAGCTGAACTATCAATTCCTACTAGGTTATTATAGTTGTCTTGTACTTCAATAATACAAATATTTAATGCTTTAAGTGCTTGCTTTTGATGTTTGAAACCCCATTATTATATTGGGACCCACTTACCCTTTACAGCAAAAATTTACGGGGTAAGTGAGACCCCTTCTCTTAAACACTACACTTATTAATAATATTTTACACAACCATTCTTGTTGCTGTATGAACTTTAAGGTTAACTGTACGTAAAAAATAACTATCATAAAAAAAGAATGAAAACTAACATGGAAACACTTCTTTGAAAAATGATACTTGAACTCGCGGGAAAAAAAAAGTGACCCAGAAAAAAAATTCACGACGCCCAAAATGTATGCAAAACCAATAACTGTGATGAAGTTTAACGTGATCAGTCCAAAAAATTTGAAAACTTTATCTATACTTCAATTTCAGGGAGGTGACCCACTTACCTCAACTAACCCTAATTTTATGCTTTGGTGTATTTGGTTAAATTTTCTGATCACATATTGAGTGCAATCTTTTTCGTAACATTGCACTATTTTTCTAAGGCAGCGTCGAAATTGGAGATGTAAATTAAAGTACTTTCTTTCATGGAAATTAGAACTAATTCTCAAAGTGATATCACTGCAATAGTTAGTGATCAGGGTAATATTTTGTCATTCGCATTAAAAATACAAGTTTTACAACACTGTATCGCCATTTTGTGATGAAACATAAAAATAATTCTACTTTTGAGGGTGGTTTCCTTTAGGAAAACTGACCAAATTTGAATCATCTAGATTATATGTTAAGTAATTTTTTTCCTTTGTTCAAAAAATCCCTACTACGCTTCGTCTATGTCAAAATTTAAGTGTTTGTTCGGAACAAGTCCTGCTTTGGGTTCGGAAATAAAATCTATCTTGAATTTGCTCGCAGGTTTTGTTTTTATTATTTTATTTTGCTTTTATTATTTTTATTTTTTATATATAATTTTGAGAATGAAGTGTCGTATCCGACATTGTTAAAAAAAGGGCTGTTTAAATTCGATCACACTCAAAAGAGATTAGGTAGCTGATCGAACCGACGAACATACATTGTGCCGTTTCAAAACTAAATCCAATTCCAATTTTTTACCTTTCAATAACTTTATAAATTAGGTTATTCATTTTTTCCTTTGTTTTTACGATATTTTATGGATACATAAACCTTTATTTCAAGTCTCTAATCCTTTTTTTTAAATTTTGCGAAAAAAAGTGAACTTGCGAAGAACATAATTTAAAATTTAACATTGCACGTTCATAACATGAAAAAAAGTTTACATAGTGAGAAAATATTTTTTTAAAAATGTAGCTGACAGATTTCTAGCGAAAACTGCAACATTAAAAAGAAACTGAAAAATATCAGACAATTGAATCAATATAATGATTATTTGTTAGTTTTTTTTCACAGAAAAATTACCTGCAAAATCCTAAAAACATGTATTAATGTTCCTGAGTCTCCCTAAATAATGCCGTGTTTCATCATCAAGAAAGTTTAATCTGTCGTTAAAGTATAGCTTCGCAAAGTATTTGCACATAACCCAACTGCTTACGTTAACAAGCTGAAAGAGGGAGTCTTTGTTAGTAAGTCATTATGTTCCTTCTCCCGAATGTTGGAGCTGCCTCCCAAACTTCATATATCATGGAACGAGATTTGCAAGTATAATTGAGAGGGAAGTAATAGTCGGATGCTGTCTGGACTTCTATTGCTTGGCCTCTGTCCGCTTTGTTCTCTTTCAATCCGAGAACACTTGTATCATCTAATTTGGACACAGCTTTTAGGCTGTTGTAATGTAGCATAAAGCTTATTGTTTTAGTTGTTATTAATCAATCGGTATCTTTTAACCTAAAAATTTATATTCAACTGTAAGATAAACATTTGAAATTCAGTTAAAATAAATGCTGACGTTGGGCGAGCAAAGCTTTGTAAATGTAATTATTATAAAATGGAATTTCGGGTTTTATTCCAAGCGATTCAAATATAAAAACTTTCGATGTTTTTCGAATGTATTTTTTAGAAAAGTAACAAATACACTAATCTCGAGGATTCCAAATATAGGTTTTTCAACAGAATTCAAAAATAAAAATTTCCACCCACTGCGTATGTATACTTTGTAAGTAATGACAAGTGCTTTACGTGGTAGTTAATCAGATTCTTAATATTTGTTCTGTTCCTGGTCAAATATTTACTGTTCATTACTGGTTTAAGATTTAAAAGAAAATTCAGAAAAAAAAAAAAACTATCTATTTCCAAATATTCAGACTTTTTAATTTAAAACAGTGCTTAAACTTTTTAATTATTTTGTTTTTTGAATAAATAGTACAAAATAAGCAAAATGCAAGGCAAAATAATTTTACTCTTTCAGTATTTACAACTTGCTCAAACGAAATAATATCTTTTCGCCAGATGTGAACACTTTCTTTCTCAGTTAATTGAAAGAGCAAGTGTACTATTCCAAACTAAATAAAAATTGGCAACATTTGCTTTTGAAAAAATATTCTGAAAAAAAAAAAAATATTTGCGTGATTTAGGTACTATTCCCTAGTTACTTGAAAGAGCAAATATTTCCTTCTAAACTGATTCAAAAAATAGCGATATTTGTTTCTGAACTGTGTTTCCTGAACTATTAGATTTTAGAAATATTTTAATGGATATTTTAAACGATATATGTTTCGCTTCTTCTTCTTTGCATACCTGTAACTAAGAAGGTACAAATGCATGCATGAGGAGTGTGAAACAATGTTTTTACTCAGAAGTATTTTGGTGTTATACCATGTTTTTGTCTTGAAAGGTTCACAGCATTTATAGTTGTTTTTGTTTTTTTTAATTTTTAATAGATACGATTTTGTTCTTTTTATATATATATATATTTTAAGGAGTGATATTTTTTAGAAGCTTTTTTTTTACTGCACCCAATTCTAAATAATTGTAAATAATAATTCACTATAAACGTAATTTTGTAGTTCTTTAAAATTTACTGTTTTTTTTTTCTTTTCAAGCGGCCAAAACATTTTTAAAACGTTGGTTTAGACAAACACATTTTATTTTTTTAAAAATAAACCAAGTCAGTATTTAGTTTAATTACTTTAAAGTTTTTACTGTATACAAAACTAGCCTCCTACCGACGGAATACGGCATCTTGAGCAGTATTAACTGACAAAGCATCCATATACTTTTATGGCATTGTAATGTGACAAAAAAATATTAGTTTTTTCATATAAATATGCAAAAAATAATATTAAAAACGCCAACATCCGAATACTTTAAATTGTGCTAATACATGTAAAGTTAGAACATGATGTTGCAAGTGGTGTTATGATATTACCAAATTGTAATAAGCAGACAATTTTCAAAAATTAACTTTTAAGAAAATAATGTAATTGTTTCTTATGAGTTTTTTTTTTTTTACAAAGGTTAAAATTCTAATCAAAGAAATGAAGCAGTTAAAAAATTTCAGAATGTTTTTTTCCTTTTTTTTTTGTTTTCTTTTTTGAGGTTGGGCCTGGCGTACATTTGTTGCTGAGCCCATTCTTCAGTCCCAATGAAAAAAGAAAAGAATTTACTCAAAAAACCCGTACCTGCGAAGTTTACAAAATGTGTCTATCTTGTAATTTCTGACACATTTGATCGGAAGCATTATGTATGGATAAACGTGTAACGAAGAGTTTAAAAGAACTATTATCAAAAAAGGAAAAAAAAAAAAAAACTTAATGCTTCAAAAATCAAAATGAACAGGATTGATCTCATATATCTGCTTTAGTTTTTTAGGTAATAGTAACAAAACAAGCATTTAACACTAGCATAAAAATTATTTATTAGTAAAAAGTCGAAGAGAAATCGTCTCTCAACTGTTCCAATTGAGAATCACTTACCTTCAATCTGTAGTAAAAAGTGAAAAAAAAACAGAGTTGTCAAAAAAAAAAAAAAAAAGATAATATTAATAAAAATAAATAAAGGAAGAAAGTTTTCAGCTTCACTCCGGAAAAAAAGAAAAGCAATCAGTTATCCAGTTGAAGTTGAATGAACTTTAGTGAACTGTTATAGCAATATTTATAATTAATATGCGCTTTTATTTCATGCTTATTTGAACACAGCATATATTGGTTTTTTAAGTATTTGTGAAACTTTTTCTAATTTCGTTCATTTGAAAAGGGATTCGATGCAACCGCAAAAATGCAAGAATTATTTTTTAAACATTGAGCTAATTCCATTAGTTTTTGAAATTTCACAGAACGTTTAATACAAGTCTGGCTTGAAGAGGGGAAAATCTAGGCTATTTGAAGACCATCTATTTATTGGGGATTTCCTAATACAATACAGCTTGCAATCTAACACTATTTTTCCGGAGTTTCACGACATCCATTCCTAATATTATGCGAAACATGAACCGTTAAAGGACAAGTTTCTATTCTGCATTCATAAAGAAGTACAAAAAAAAAAAAAAAACATAGTTAGGTCACCATTAACAGATAAGGGTCCAGTAACAGGCATTCATAAGCTTGGATTTAGATAATAAGCCTTTTAGGTGGGTAAAACTGATGTTGCTGTAGCCCGTGAGTACGGTGCAATCATCTATTGTTATCCTGAGTGAATTTTATAAGATAGTTGGTATTTACCAGCGTGGAAGGTTATTTACAGCCACCATGAGGTCAAATGATGTTTTATGCTCCTTTGACTTTAATAAGGCTTTAGTTCTAATAATAAAGAACTTTTGCACATTTCGAAGAGAAAAAAGAGAAGTTTGTCTCTTACTCATTCTTTTCTCATCCTGTCTGTTACTGGTTATTATCAGATTTTTCCGGTTTATGTTACTGGGGTAGCAGCATTTTTCAAAATTGACAAATACAACTAGAATTAGCTTATTCAGAAGATCCAGAAGCATCCAAACGTGAGATGAGAAGTTGCTGCACGAGAGAAAAATATTTTAAAAGTCTAAATGCATTGAAAGGCTCAGCAAATTCAGTTAACCTGAGAGTGATGTCTTAAACTGTGTGTAACTGGTGCCCTTACCATCCATATGTCTTTAGTTTTCTTGAGTATTTGCATTTGAAAATAGAATGAAGGACAATGGGCGTTACATAATGATAACTGTTGTTACATAAATGACTTTTAAAGAATCGGAAAGAAAGTATTTAAACCGTTAAATTGGTTAGCAGCAGGGTTGGCAGGATTGGACCCAATTGGGTTGGACCCAATGGGGTTTTTTGAAAAAAAAAACCCATTTAAAAAAACCCATTATTTAGCCCACTTTTGGGTTTTTTTTAATTTTTTGAGAAGTTTTTTAAAAAAATAATTAATTTAAATACTTTCACAATTTAAACTTCTTTTTTATTTGTTCCTCACCACAGACAATGGACATAAAAAATGAATTTTGAACTTGAATAGTATTTCCTAACTCTTAACGGCATTAAAAAATACTTCAAAGATTTTAAACAAAAACATTTAACTTTTTTCTTTAACTGGTCAATAAATAACTCAAATTATCTTGACTAAGTCCTGTCACGTCTGATTTTCTCAATATTTGTAGATTGTACAGAGGAAACTACACTAGCTATAAGGCTTTCATGTGAATTATTTTCTGAAAACCAACACGTCACAAATCTGAAATAAACAAGATTTTTTTTTTAGAAATTAACAGGTTTTACAAACGGTCAGACAGAAAACAAAATAGGACGTACAGTATTTTCATTATCTTACAAAAAGTTTAATATTTCTTACTCTGTACACAGAAATAGAAAAACGGGCAACATAAAATTCAAAGAAATGTCTTGATTAAGCTGGAATTCAGTAAAAAGGGATTTAAACTACTTGATGTCTACAGTGGTTTTGCATAACAAAATGAAATACAATAAAGTAAAATGCAAAAAAAAAAAAAAAAAAAAATGTAGTAATTAAAAACGAACAAACAAACAATAGATTTTATCACTCGAGGAGTAACTTTGTCCTAACTGTTGGTAGTCGTGGAAACTAAGAAACTTCACCATTCTTGGGTTTCGTTGTCTTTTATACTTTTCTTCAGAAAACGCTGAATTTTCCAGCCTTTTTCCTCTAAGACAATTTTTGTGCTTTGCCAATACACTTACACTACAATATGCTACAAGCACCCCATTTTCCCTAAAAAAAGAAAAAAAAAAAAAAAACCACATTTCTTTTTAAAAAATCCAGCTTTAGTTTGGTTTAATTGGGTTTTATTTAAAAAAACCCAAAAAATCCTGGGTCCATGGGCTTTTTTAAAAAAAAAACCCTGTTTTCGCCAACAATGGTTAGCAGTGACAACGCTTTGGGTCAACCTATGCAACATATCCGACTACTCCGAGGATTTGAATTGATTTTTTAAAACATTCAATAAAATGATTTTTTTTAAAAATTATTTTAAATTTGTATTAAAGTTCGATCCTCACTGGCGACCGCGAACTTTGCCCTGTTATGGAGTCAATCTTGATTATAGATATACACATCAAATTTAAACAACCTGCTATCTCTTAAGATTGAAGGCTTTCACAGCCGGTGTCAATAATATTGTAGGATTCCAGGCTGCTGTGCCATGGTCTGAGTGTTGGTTTCAACAAACCAAAGGTTTCAACAAACATTTCAACCCAAAACAATTCAAAACGTTGAAACAAGGATGAAAGTTCAATCAGTCAATCCTGGACCATAATGAAGGGAGAAATAGCTCATCTCACATAAATATAGACGACACTTCGAAATCTGCATCAGTTGCTAGGAAGTCGCTTTCCTGGAAGCTTCGACCACGTTAACACTGAAGATGACCGTCGCAGATGCGGTCGAAACGTTTGGGGTAACAACACTCGGACCACGGCACAACAACCCGGAATCCTACAACATTATTAACCTGCTATCTTGTTTCTTCTCTCTTTAGAGATATTATTCATTGTCACTTACGTGCTAATAATTACTCTTCAGCATATCTCTGTTTTTTCTGCCTAATACAAGCACTACAAGGATTAAAAAGGAGAAGACAAAACTTATTTTTTAACCAGCGTATTATGACATCTGGTTTTTCATTTTTTCCTTTTAATAATAAGGCGAGTCTATGTAAATGAACTGAAAAATCTTTAGCGAATTAACGAAGAAAAAAATTAATTACATTGATCTAAATACCAATTTAGTTTATTTACAGCATCCAAGAACATAAGCAAACTAAGTAAACGTCGAAAAGAATCAAAGATTATAATCTAAAAATCAATGGTCATAAAAATGAATCAAATACGATCGAAAAATAGTAAAAAATACTTGAAGTACACATAGTAAAATTATAAAAAATATGAAAAAAAAAAAAAAAAATCATCATAATTAACTAATGGCGAATACGTGTTTTTATTATTATTTTGTTACTTTAGTATCAGAATATTTAGATAACTATGTTTTTACTACTAAAATGAAACTTATACAAATATAAGTCAACTATTATCGTCTATATTCAAAAAAATAGGAAAACAATTCAATACATATTTAATTTGATATAAATGTTAAGTACAAAACAACAAAAATATTTTTTTTGAGAAAATTGTGCGCATTTCATTACACTTCATTAAGGGGAAAAAAACCTTACTTTTTCTTTGGTTCTTTCGGTAATGAAATTATTACTATCCAATTGAAGAAAAACGATTCATTTGCATTTCAATTAAAGGCAAGAGAAAAACCAATATAATTACATATTCATTTCTTCTCTTTCGAATTCCTACGAGGATATCCTAACTTTAGTTCATCATTTGCCCCCTTTTTGCTGATTGAGTAAAATATTTTATCCCTTTTTTTTGTAATGAAATTAAGATGTCTGTAATTGAATTTAAAGTCTGGGGCAAACGAAATAAAGAAAACATTTCTCTTCTAGTCCTGATGTTATAAGGCCACAGTTCAGTTTTCAATAATAATATTTAATAATTTCCTTTCTAGTTTCAAAGTGTACTTTTCATTTTCATTTGATGCACTTTTTTAGTATCCGGCTTGTGTTTATTTATATAAAGATTACAGTGACAAATAACGCACTACTTAAAAAAAATGATTACTATGTTTTTAATAATAAAAATGTATTTGAATTTCGTTGCCTAACTGTACCCACTCTACCCTTCCTAGTAGCCGTGATAGGTGCTGTTGTTCAGCACAATTTAGAAAATAAAAAATCAATGAAATTCTACCAAGTATTCGAACATTAACCCCTTCTGTTGGAATTATGGAATAATTAGAAATGTTTACAATTGGTACACAGTGCGCTGTGCTAAGTAGTATGTTATAGACAAAATTTCAAGTTTAAAGGTAAAAATTAAGAGAATTAGGATACGTCTAATACTCCGGACTTATTATTTTGAAATCAATATTTCAGATAAAGAAAACCTTCAAACATCAAACAAACGTCATTGTAAAATGTTTTAAAAACAATACTAAAACATAGTATAAACATTTGAAATACAAAATAAAAAATTATGTATTTTTTAAAAAATTAGAAAAAAAAATCCTCCTAGATTTCGTGACGAGAATCCTCGGATGAGAAAATGAGTCACTCTATCTCCCAATCAATATATGGATGCCTCAGATGCCAAATCGAGTAACTCCAGTTTTAAAAAAATCCTCATTTCTGCTTTAATAATGCTTAATCAATGCTTGGAATGTGAAATTATATTACACTTTTAGTTCAGTACGTTTCTGGTCCTACAATTGCAGAAAATGTAACATTAGGACTCATTCACTCCTATTGATAACACTATCTTCTTCATGACTTTCCTCGACTTTTTGTTTTATGAAGTTAATCAATTTGGCAAGTGAAGCATCCATATGTTAATGATTTCAATCCCAAAACAAAAAAACTCCTTCACAGATAATAATAAAAAGAATGTAAAGAGTCAATTGAAAAAGAAAATCAAGTAATTTAATCAATTATTAAATGATTAGCAGCTGTTTAAAGTTCATGTCCAGTATACCGGATGCCAGGTCTGAAGCGGTTAAAACGCATTTCACTCGAAACTTAAAAACATCCACGTACATCTCTGTGATTCTCAATGCTTCAATTGTAACAGGAAAAAAAAGTATAGTTAAAGAAGACTTAATTCTTTCACTTTCTTCTTACATCTAAAGTTACTATCAGGCATAAAAATGCCTTTTTTTATTGTTTAAATGTTTATATTAAGTGCAACACCATAAATTGTAACTCATGAAACCTTTACCAGGAGAGAATTTTTTTTTTCTAAATTTATTCAAAAATTATCAAGGGACGCGGAAGCCTAACAACCGCCAAGAAATGTCTACCTCCAAGAAAAACAAACGTCCGCCGAAATAGCAATAATTACGCATGCTGAAAACTCAATAATGATTCTGGAAAATGTCAGGACTCAGAGGGACAATTACTGTAATTCATGAAAATCAATTAAAAGCAAAAACCAAATAGAAGTCCAAGCTCAAGTGACTGACTCGTGGGAACACTTTTCTGCCGATCTTATTTCGCGCATAAATAATAGCATATCGTCTACGGTTTAATCAAGAGCATCTAAAATACAAGTCGTAGTTGCTTTTTTTTGGGGGGGGGGGGGGAGTTACGAATTAAGTCACCAGTTTCCTTCATCGAAGAGTTCAATGGTGTTCAAGGAAGTAGTAAAATGTCTGCAATGAAGTAATTTAATTATCAAGTTTGAAATATTTTATATTTTTCCGTTTGAGTATTTTGAATTTGAAATAAGTGTGATTGAAATAATAACAAATTAATTAAAAAAATATTTCTAAATAAAAGTTTCATTTCAAATTTTTGACTTCTTGCAAGTTTGACGTGTTTTTTGCTCTCATTAGTAAAAATCAAATTGTGCCCTTATTTCACATGAGCAACAAACAGGGAGCTCCCTTTGCGTTTTTTCCTATTTTCATTTGTATTTTTGTGAGAAAGAGATTTTTTTTCTGCCAAAAATTCATTTGTGTGGAAACGATTCAGACTCCCTAAGTTAGTTACTTTATGGTACTTTAAAAAAATTCTGATCAAAAAAAAAGTAAATGAGTTAAAGTTTTCATATGGATAAAAATATGATGGAAAATTATCTTTCTAGCAATCAAGAAACGAAACAAAACTTTGTGGATCAAATAATTTTCCTGCTATTCTTCCTAGACACGATATTGTTAGGACTTAAAGAACCACCCATTTATTCATTCTTAATTTTCTAATAACAATACCATAATTTAGGAGTTCGTGTTTCGTTTCGTGCCGACAAATACAATGTAACTATTAAAATATGAGTGGGATCGCTTCAAATATAAGAATTATGCATGAAATAAACCGCCAGCTCAGTCATTCCAGCCGAAGACTGCAGTTTCGTGCTTATTAGCACTCATCAGCCCGGCATAGGAAGTGACTGAGCTGGAGGCAAAAAACCTCTGAAGGAAGCTTTGGCTGCAGTTGTCGGCTGGAATGGGTGAACTGGTGGTTTAATTCATATATTTCTGCCTTATCCCTGGCTATAGGGCTGTAACTTACTGAAAATACCATGCTTTGCCTTCAATCTTCGAGTTGAACTGAACCATTGCTTCGGAAACTCGTCTGGTCAGTGCTAGTTCTATATTTGCTACCAGTTTGTTTGGCACTCTTGGCTTCCTTAAGAGGTTTTCCATCTCCAGCTGAGTCACTTCCTATGCCGGGCTGATGAGTGCTAATAAGCACGAAACTGCAGTCCTCGGCTAGAATGACTGAGCTGGCGGTTTATTTCATGTATTTCTGCCTTAGCCCTGGCTATAGAGCGGTAACTTACTGAAAATAAAAATTATGGTTTAAAATTATTACTCTGATTTACTGTACCGTATTTTATCGAATGATTAATAAATTGTTTTACACCACCCATGACGAGAAGATAATTAGAAATTGTGAACGAATCAACAGACGTATTATTTGAACAACGTAGCAAATCATTCACTTTTAGACTTATTTGTAAAGTATACCATTAGAATTTTTTTTAAATTATAATGCAAAGTAATCTTGAAGAATTGTTTTCGTACTTAACTCTCTTTAAGAGATTAAACATTAATTTCTTTTTAGAAGCTTATCTAAAGCTGTATCTCTATTTTCTTCTTTGAATTGTTCCAATGGTTTTGGTAATATCTTTGAAACTGAAGGCAAATCAAAAAGTTTAAAAGATTTATTACATGTAACTTATTTTCCTGTCAGATGTTTATAGATCGATAGTTCTTACTTTCTTTATCTTCAGTATCTGCACAATTTACCAAAAGAAAGGAAAAAAAAAAACTTTATCAGACTCTAGATAGTGAAAAAATATTGGGAGGAGGAAATAAACGAAATGCGTAGAAAAATCTGATTTCAAGTTTTGAGTACAAGAATCGGCTATGCGTTATAAAGTAAAATTAAAAACGCAATTATTACGTTGGTTTAAGTATGTTTGGTAAAACATTTTTTGATTAAATGCTTATACATTAATGGTTCATTAAACTTTGGTGATTTAATGAGTGTACAAAAAAGATTTAAAAATTACAAAACGTTTGTACGTCCATTAAGCAAGGCATTTTTGTTTGTGTTCAGCTTTTGTTTGTGTGTGCTTTATAAAAGTTAGTTTTAAACCAGCTGTAGGAAATGTAGAGTAAAAATTAAAAAAGGGGGCAAAAAAATTTTTTTTTAAATATTTTCAGTTTTTAGTGCCACTTTTCTGACAGTATTTAAACTAATTTCTTAAATATTTAGTGATTCCAGCCAAAAATAAATAATACTAAAGATGACGAAAAACAAAAATTTTAATAATTTTAAAAATAAGATAAACATATTATAATATTCTGCAGATTATCACAAGTATTTTTTTTAGTTAATGTTAAGCATATTTTGGTTTTAAATTCTTAATACAATTAGAAGAGTGCAGGTGGGGCAAAGTGAATAGTTCATTTTGTTACATATTCATTCATTTATTAAACCACCTACGAGTAATTAATTAATTTATCCTTTTCATTACTTCACTTTTAAATGCATTTTATGTTTCTAGTATTTTTTTTAGTTTTTATTTTCGTTTTTTTATGCTCCTGCACATGTTTTTTTAAATACATCTTTAGTTTTAAGTTATTTCTTTCAATAAAGTTGTTTACTGTGTAAACTAATTTGTAACTCTTTTTTTTTAAATTTTTTTTATTCAATTCTGTATAAGCTCTTTCTTCCTTTTTTCTCTCTCTCTATCTACGTTTAAATTAAGCAAAACTATCTTCTTAGATTTTGAAAAAGATCTTACACTAAGCAATACCAGCCAAATAAAGTTCATAGATATAGACCTTGCTGTATTAAATCTCGTGTTGCTAATTGAAGCATGTATTTTTTTTTGTCAAAGAGTGCATTTTTTTTCATTAAAAAAAGTCTTTATAGATATTTTAACATCATATGTAAAATATAATTTTTTTCCCGATTTTTTCTTTTACTTTCCACAAGGAATTTAAAAAAAAATATTTTGATCAATGAAGAAAGTTTTTTTTTCTTTATCTTTAATACAGATTGCTGCTCGTTAATTTTTTTCCATGTGGTTTAAAAAAATTAGTCATCATATAAAAATACACATTTTTGACATTTGTCACTAATAATTCCGCTGAAATATTGCACTCGAGGTTATTAAAAGAACAAAACAGAATGAAATATAACAACCAAGCAATTTTATTTCTTTTGAATTTTCGCGTGAAACATTTATGCCGTCAGAACAGTCAAACCGATAATTACCAAGATCACGATTATGCATCATGATCAATTTGCCTTCAACGTTTAGTAAGCTGAAAGAAATTAACTGTAAATGCATACACTATAAAGAAAGTGCAGATTAAAAAAAAATCACTATTTTAGTGAGGTGACCAATATTTAGCTATCATGTCCCGATAGGTTTTTATTCATTATGGAGACACCCCCTTCATCTTCTTTCCTTATCTAGATGTTACCAGTTGCAGTTTTTTTTACTACTTTCAAGTTAATTTAGAGAATATGTAATTCAATCAAACATTGCATGTATTAGATATTGAGTCATTACAGAACTGAAAAGGTACCATAGTATTTTACAGTCATTTCATATTCCGTATAGTAAACCCTTTGTTTTAATACAAGAGTGTATTTGGATTATTAATTTGTAAATACTTTGCAAACTGTACTTCTGATAGAAATTACCGAGCTCTCTAATTTATGTATAAGTGTTGTTGGCGTATATGTCAAAATTTTTAGAGAGAGAGAGAGAGAGGAAGAATTGCACAATGAAATTTGCAAAATTTCCTATTTAATGCCAGTACTTGCCTTTCATGAAACTGCAGAAGTTAAATAAAGTTTAAAGTAAATAAATAAACTTAAGAATGGAGAGTTGCCCATTTATGACAGCCCAAAAATATTGCCAAGTCGTTTTTAAGAAAATATCTTTAAACTCTTGTCGAAGGATAAAGAAGATCCCCGACTTATCTTTCAATTCGTCTTGTAATGATTTTCCCTAAAGAGCTATGTCCACACATGCCGGAGGCTGGTTTGTTAGATATATTGTCATTTAGTTGAGTCATCCATCAAGTCCTTGATACCTAGGACAGCACATTCAGGATCTTCATTTAACGACAAGGAACGGGTTTTAATCGAAGTATCGTGTACTTGAAAGGAGGAAATATTCAATTCACGACACAATGAGACGGTATTAAACAAATCGTTAAAAAAGAAAAAAAAAACAGCCTTGATGAGAATCAGTAAAACGAAATTTAGAATCTTAATTGTAAAACTAAAATAAATATAAAGAAAATCCTTATTACTTAACAACTGTTGAGATGGTATTTTTTTTTCTCAATATAGAAGGTGAGGTTCGGTGTATGTAACCACAATGTAATGTTTCTGGGCGTACGTTCCAAATTTTAGCAAATGAGGATAGGAAATTTCACAAGGTCTTGTTTATTATATTTTTTTTTGTCGTGTCCATGGACAATTAAATGGCTCCGTGTGTCTTCAAGACTGCGTCCGCTAGCTGCAACGCATCTGTGCTGTAGAGGACCTCTCGAAGTTCTGAAGCCAGTGGCACCATACCCAGCTGCAGAACATGTGGGATAAGGGCCGGGCACTCAAGAATGTGATCCGGAGTCAGTTGGGCATCGGTGCAGTTCTTGCAGGGAATATAAGTTCTCGTTTTGTCGGGAAGAATTTTCATCCCTTTATAGTGGTTTGTTCTTAATCTTGCAATTGTAGATGTTAGGATTCTGGGGCAATCAAAGTCGGTGATGAGGGGCTTCTTAAAGGTATGTGGCAGAAGTCTATGTTTTGCGACAGCATTTGAGTCTGCTAGCGTGATGGTGGTGCAAGGTTTGCCAATGTTTCTGCCTTCTTTTGCTAGGGAATCCGCACACTCATTCCCTTCAATATTCACGTGTGCCGGTATTCATTGCAGCATGCAGGATTTTCCATTGCCGTGCAAGTCTTCGAGTAGGGCATTTATGGCAGAGGTGATGTTGGTTGCTCCGTTTTTGATTGCTTCTAAGGCCGCTTTTGAGTCAGAGAAGATTGCCAATCCATCAACAAGGTCTTGTGTTTTTCATTTATGTAAATAGAGCAATTACAGGAGCATAAATCACACATAAAGCCCGGTATTTAAACGTTACAAAACGCTTTAAAGCAAAAAGTACAACTCTTTTGAGTTGTCAGACCCCCCCTCCCATCCAGAAGTTAAGAGTTGAACGAATTTTTAGTTATACATAGAAAATACAATAATCATTTCTAAAACAAAATAAAAACGATTTTTTTTCCTTGTACAAAATTTACTAATTATTTTTATCAAATACTTGCAAACATATTTAGCTAAAAGCAATAGTAATTTTCAATCATATGCATTTAGATTGTATTTTTCATCAACGTAGGACTTAATTAAGAGGGCCTTATTTCACTATTTTTAATAACAATCTATAATAACTAATAACAAGTTACCTCAGTTATGCATTGACTTCAAAATGTTTATGCATTTCAACTAACCTATGAACCATTAGTCTAAGTCTCAGAACCTAAACAAGTATTTCTTGATCACAGCCTACATGTCTTCCGGTGCTTAGGATCAGTGGGAGCATTACGTAGGCACAGCTCTCCGGAATAGGATTTATTCTCAGCTCTGCCTTTTCTTAGGTCGTAGATGGATCACAGAATGGTTGATAAGTGTCTCTTTAACCCCCTCCTTCTCAAAGCTTCTTATCACGAAAGCCTCAATGCTATAACAGAAGTAGTAGAGACAAATTGTGTGCCCTAGAAATAAGTACGTAATAATATTTAGAAATAAAAATATTTCTGCTTGTACAAATGTAAATGGATTTAAACTCATTTTCCCCCCTCAAAACAATAGTTTAATTTGGTCAAACACAGCTTCGTAAGTGTATGAAACCAGACATAAAACTTCATTTCAAATATTTTATTCTTGAAAATTTTTTGATTGAGTGACCAAATTACGCATAGATGAAGGGCTTTAGAAATATAGCATCAAAAATCTAATCCATGAAAAGATTTTGTTCTGCTATTTATCTCTAAATGAATTGCAAAAAAAAAAAAAAAAAAAAATCACAGAAACGCCTTTTATTATCGTACATTAATATATTTTAACCCATTCTCTGATCAGTCCGAAAACCCTTAATGAGCATGCCACAGATGACGAACGGAGTTGGTATTTGATACATTATAATAGCACTTTTCTCCCTATTTTGCTATCAGGATTGCCCGACCCTGTATCGGCCGAGTCAAGTAATATGTTAACAACAGCAAATCAATGAAATTTTTGAAGTGATTTACATAATTTAAAAATACTAATCATAATGGAGAACAAAAGTATTTGTTATCTATTCATTTAAAATGGGTAAAGTATTGAAAAACAGTGTTTAAAAAACGTAAAAGAATGTTTGTAACTGAAAAAAGAAATGAGCTTGCAAAATTGATGAAGAACAGAAATGTGTTGAAAAATTCAAAGTAAGGTATTATGTTTCTAATAGTTTCTGATGCACTTAATCTCCTATGATTACATTAATTTATGAAAAATTGTAGCATGCTTGTAGATTTTCAAATACCTAGAGAATAAACTTTTTAAAGTTGTTGTATACTTTTTTAGATTAAAATTAATCTAATAATCCCCTCTTCTCTTTTTTGTGAGCAAAATCATATTTGAGTTATTACAAAAAATTCCAACAAAAATGCTAAAGGCAATACATATTTTTTCTGTCTGGTGGCATTAAAATATTAAAATTGATTTTCTGAAACTCCCGTATTTTGATTTAGTTATTTAGAAAAGAAAAATATATAAAGCTTTGAAAAACGATTTTAAGTTTATATCTATCAGGTTGGAAAAAAATCTAATACCGAAATAATGTCAAATTAAAGGCCCACGCACACGACAATTTTGCTGAAATTATATTTTAAAAATGCAATATGCTAATTACAAAATCTGAAGGTATTTCCATGAACACAATATTATCTAGGAGTTTAAAAAATGCAACGATATTGGAAGAAAAAAAAGCAAAAGACGAATAATGGTAAAAAAATTTATTTAAAAAGAAAATTACGTCTTTTGCTCTGTTATACACAGCGAAAGGCGAAAACCATGAAGATTGCTGATTATAGAATAGTACACAAAGCTCTTGGAAATACAGAAGAATAGGTTTTTTCTGTATTTACTTAGTTTTCAGTAAATATAGGTAACGTTTTAATGAAAGTTTTACTTGATTGAATTCCCTTTTATTTTTTAAATGATCATACTAGAGCAGTCTCGTCATCTTTGATATCTATTTTTTCACGTGAATTTTGTGCTCATGTCTTGCGCATAGAACCGTATGTTTTACACTTTACTATTCAGGATGTGACATTTTATTACGAAGTCTCAGTTTTCACTTACACGGGTATTTGGAAAATAGAAAAAATACACGAATTTATGTATTTCGATTATTTATTCTTATTTAAAGTTCTACTATATTTATAGCTGTAGTGCAGGCCCACAAATGAAACTTGATCCATAGAGAGTTGTTTCAAGAAAGCAATTTTGCTGCACTCTTCTAAGGAAATCTTTTGATCTAAGTTGAAAAACTTTTCCTTTTAAGTTTTCATTCTGTTTGAAAGCAAAACCACTAGACAGATTTTTTCCAACAGCAAAGGTTACACTTCTAACCTAATTTGAGATAGCAGGAATATGTTAACTTTCGTATGCTCTTTCAATTTTGCAATCAGTAGCTACTCGTCGGTGGTATCTAAGGAAACAGGAGGGCTGGCAAATATGGGCAGCACTGGTTTACAAATCTCTAACAACTTAGTGACTGTTGTCAATCTCATCGTTAAACTGCTGTTCAGAAAAAGGCCTTTCTCTTAATATCCCATTGAAATTAAGGTATAGGTCTGGAAGTACATCTACAGTTCAAAATCCGTTGTTCCAAACTTTTCAAGTTCTGTTACTATTTCTGTCTTTTGCTTTCGGACTAGACATGACTAATCAGTTGAGCAGGACTGTCACCTTTTTTGAGACAGTACTTTGAGATTCAGCTTTGCGTATTTTATTCATATCTGGTCACTATATGGGCATGTGGAAAAACCACCAAGAGACGAAAAACGGCAAAAGTTCAGACAAGAACACGACAAGTGACGAAATACGGAAAGTAAAGCACGCGTGAGATGCCAACAAAAAGTGCTGCGTCACTATTATTGGAATTGTTATTGTTTATCTATTTATTTAGAAAAAAAAATCACATTGCAGAGAAAATTTAATTACAGCTGCGATACAGCTTAAATAAAAATAAAAATACATGTCAAGCATTTAAAACAATATTAAAACTTCTTGCTTTAAATTAATAAACATATAAGTGAAAAATTTGTATCTAATTCATGACCATAGTTGTTAAAAGGTTAAACTTTTAACGAACAAAACATAATAAAATATTCATTGAATTACATTTAATTTAAACTTTTTGTAACATAATAATTTCTAAGTATCTAATTTTTAAATTTTTATAAATATTTAAATAAAGGCTGGCTCTCTGATAAAAAAAATAATTTTGCCAATTTTTCAATTTCAATACGATGTCCTTTAAAAATTTTACCTTTGCTTTTATATTAACATATTCTCGCGCAGTGGTTTAAGTAGTAACAACAGGATTATGAGAGCTTGAATCCCTTCTTTTAATTGAAAGCAAATCGTAATTAGTAAGGAAAAAATATTGTTTGGTTTCAAGAGAGGAACAGCATCCAAAAGAATGACGAATAAAACTGAAATTGCATTATAATTCTATTCGATTTACATTTATTTCAAAAATTATTCATTTGTTCAAAAACGTTTTCAAAGAGCTGAAGATAACTCAATTTTAATAACGGGACTTCAATTGAACAATCTAATACAAAATTCAAACTTTTGAAACTACTGGGATGTTTTCCGAATTTTGACATGCAATTTACAACGCTGAGCATAACGAGAATAGTTTACAAGTTTCTCTTTATTTTTCCTGCTTATTTTTTTCTCCTTCAGTATAAATGAAGCTTTTCTATTTCGCACCACTTTAAATGAACAAAAATGTTTAAAGAGCTTTTCCTAATTACGAACGAAAACATTTAAAAACTATTTCAAATTGACTCAGAGAATAATGAGTTTAAAGAATTCAAGTAAATACTTTACGTTAAACGCTTTTTTCATTCAGCTAAAATTATTATGCTTAGAAATTTGCGAAGCATAGCGTCCTAAAACTTTCAATACTCATTTGTGTATTTCATAAACGTTCAAAGAAAAATATCGCTTAAGATTTGAAGCTCATTCATGCATTTAGGGTATATATTTATTTAATATTAAATGCTTTGATATTTTCAATAGTTGAATTTTGTCCTAAGCATAAACATAATAGGTATTTATAGCATTAAAACCAGCTTGAATTATTTTAAACATTTTGTCTTCTTTTTTAGTTAAAGGTATTATCTAATTAATTATAGATAAAAATAACGTTGGTTGAGCTGGTTATACAGAGTGATCCGTTCTAACCTGGTAAACCTTTATTTTTACAACCGTTAGTCCTAGATGAATATTTCCAATTGCAAAAATGTTCAAAATCAGATGCAGGATTAAGGTATTGAGAGTTCGAAGTGAAAACAAAAATGAGCCAAAAAGTACAAAATTTATCTTTTTATACTTGCCCCAGGTCCCCTAACTTATGGTTAGGGGAATAATCTCCATTGAAAATAATTCCAACACAAAACGTTTGAAATTAGTAAGACCCATATTCACCGAGATGTGAAACGCTGCGTTTTGTGACTTACACCACTTTTCACTTCGTCAATAACGCCTTTGGGGGAGGGGGGAGAATATAAGGGTTAACAAGTGTTTAAAATTACATGTGTGCATGGAGTGATTTTTTAAATTACACTGGTGTGCAAAAATTAAGGACGAAGTCGAAAAATTAGCATATCAGCTGAACGAAGAGGCAGAGCGGACAGAAAGACCAATCAGGAGATTAAGTAAGGTGATGTACGGTAGCACATGCGCAGTTTTGCAGGCAGACGTAATGGGGGAGTGTCTGAGTAGTATAAAGCATGTTGTCGATGTAAGATCAGTATTTTTGGCAAAGAGATTGCACGCCGTATAGCAGTTAAAATCACACCGAGTTACTGCCTCAACGAGAAATGACGAATAATCAATCTGTTAGACGACATCTGGATGCTTTTACCCGAGGTCGAATCATTGGGCAGTTGGAGGAAGGCCGCAGTGTGACAAGTGTGGCTGCAGAGTTCGGAATTGCTCACAGCATCGTTTCACGACTTTGGAGACAATTTCAAACTATAGGAACTGTTATCCGGGGGTTCAGTAGTGGTCGTCCACGAGGAACCACACCCGCAGATGACTGGTATATTGTCTTACAGGCCAGAAGAAACAGGCGGCAGACAGCGAGAAAAATCGCTAGACACACGACACAGGCGACTGGACAACCGATATCGTGTTTTACCGTGGTCAGAAGACTGCACGGTGGTGGTATGTGTGCACGACGCCCTATACGGTGTGTACCTCTATCACCTGCCCATCGGAGAAGGCGTTCTATGTGGTGCCGGGAACACCGGAAAGGGAGAGACAATGAATGGGACGAGTACTCTTTACAGATAAGAGCAGATTCAGTCTGAATAGCAATTCTCATCGCATACTCATCTGGGGAGAGCGGGGAAGCCGCAATCATCCCTCAAACATCATTGAAAGGGACAGGTATGGAGTTCGCGGTGTTCTCGTTTGGGGAGGCATCATGCTTGGTAGTCGTACAGACCTTCACATCTTCGACGCAGGTTCAGTCAACGGGATCCGTTATTGTAACGAGATTCTTCTTCCATATGTGCGTCTTTTTAGAGCGCTATGGGTTCGCAGTTCCTTTACATGGACGACAATGCACCATGTCATCGCACAGTAGCTGCCGAACAGCTCTTAGAGAGTGAGGATATTGAACGTATGGATTGGCCGGCACGATCTCGGGATCTCAAATCCCATGGAGCATGTATGGGATTTTCTAGGCAGACGCTTGGCAGCTCGTACCTTACCACCAGTAACGATTCGGGAGCTTCGATTTTCGCTGCAAGACGAATGGGTAGCAATGCCTCAACAACTCATTGACACCCTCATTCTCAGCATGCGCAGACGCTGTGAAATTTGCCTAGCAGTCGGGGGAGATCATATCCCCTACCCGGATGTTTCTTGCTGGACACCCATCACAGGGATGTTTCAGCCTTCAATCGCATTGCGCTCCATGCAACTTTTTCAATAAAGCTTCTTTTTATCCCACTGATTTCTCTTTTAGTAAGTGTTGCTTACATTACACATGTCCTTACGTATTGGGGATCTTACGGTATTAAATGTGTTGATTTGGAAAGCTTTTGTACAAAGTTATATTGAAAAAACCGTCTCGTCCTTAATTTTTGCACACCAGTGTATTCGAGATTTTTGTGCGAGCGTATTTGTGTTTTTCCGTATCACGGCATAACATTTGAATTTGTTTTTGAATAGCAATGAAAGATATAAATGCCTTGTGTTTTTCTTACTTTGACGACATGTCATTCTTCTGAAAGAGTGATAAGTTCCAATCTCATCTTCTGTATGGTCCCTTAAAACTTTAAACTGAAATATCTCCTTCAGCTTTGGTCGCACAAATGTCAAGTTTTTTGTGTTAGTAGTAGTTTTCAATGGAAATTATTTCTCTAAATATTAGTTAGGGAACCTCGGGCCAGTAAAAAAAGTTAAATTTAGTATTTTTGACGCATTTTTATTTTTACTTCAAACTTTCAACATCTTAACTCTGCATCTGATTTTGAACATTTTTTCAATTGGAAGTATACATCTAGGACTAACGGTTACAAAAATAAAGGTCTTGCGGGTCAAAACGGAACACCCTGTATAGTGTATGCCCTTGTTTTATCATTTTCCGCGTTAAAATTTCTCCCATGCAGTATCTCAGTTTTATGCCTACATACATAAACATACGTGGCTGCACACACTCGTGATTGAGAAAAACATAATTTAAATTCACTATGCCTGACAAATTAAAATTTCATTTATTTATTTTCTGTTTTTGCTCAGTTAAAAACAAGTAAACCGTTCGAATCAATATCGAATTTAGTAAAGAGACAGTAAATGGTACCGCGCATTTTATACAAAGCTGATTTCTATTCTGAAGTAAGCCTTAAGAATGCTTCGGAGCGCTTTTTAAATTGGAAAAAAATTTACTTTGTGTACTAATTCTTAAGGGGAGTTTATATAGTGGTACAATATTCTCAAGCTACATAGATATTCTTTTGTGTCACTAAAACAGCCATTTGTCTTCCGTATTGGAGGATTTCCTTTGTCATTCTTGCGTGACGTTGGAGGATTTTGAACACAAAATCTATCATTTTACGACATAAATACGAGGATTAAAAGAGAAAAGGAAAGAAAAAAGAGTCCGAGAATTTGTTTCTGCCGTTTGAAGTTTTTCTGAACGAAAGAAACAGTTTTGTTTACTACATAACTGTAAAATATTATTTGTTAAATAAAAGACGAATAAGAGAGAGAGAGATGTTCTTAAAACTGTTTTATTGTGCAATATAACGTATCTGTTTATTTAAATTCAAATTATTCGGTAAAAACTTAAAAAAAGAAAACGGTTCGTTCAGTAAATCCTCATTGTAACGGCAACGAATACATCCTTTGCAATGGATGTTACGCTAAAGGCGATAATTTATCAAGTACAGTATGGAATCCCAAATCCGGTATGTTCAAGATCGCGACCTTTCCGGTTTTTGGAATTTTGTGGATTTTGGATTATGTTTCAAAAACAGTGAAAATCTCTCGTGTTGTGTCTGTCCCGTTTTTGCTTATGTTAGCGCTAAATTTCTCTAAATTATTATTTTTTGATCAATTTAAATGAAAGCATACTTCATTATGTTAACAAACGGCAACAAAAGTCGGAGATACAGGTAGTTATCAAAATAATGGAACATATCGGACCTCTCAAATTTTAAAAGAGGTCACATTTTTGGAGCGCGTCTAGCTGAAGCAAGTATAACTGAAACATCTTAACTTTTTGTTGTTTCTGGAGATACAGTATCTAAAGCCATGACAGCATACACGCAGCGCGGTAAGACAAGCTCGGCAAAGCAAAGTAGTGGACGGAAAGAGAAGCTTAGTAAAAGAAACTAACGGCATTGAAGAGGATTGTAATGTCTAAAAAGCGAACAACAGCAGCAAAAGTGACCACAGAACTCAATCACTATCTGGATTCACCAGTGTGAGTGATTAGAGTCAGAAGACACCTTTACACTAGAAAGACGGCGTTTTGCGTATACCTAGAAAGACGAGCAGCGGTCACTTTGACCGCCATACTTAAAACAATAGAAATTTCCTCTTTTTGGGATTTTCAGCCACAGAAAAGATTTGATTCATAATATCAAAGTTTAATTTAACAATTTAATCCTAATATAGTCTGCAAATAAGTCTCAGATAGCTTTTTTTTATTTTACGTTCGATCAAGTGCTTTACAAATACACATGCTTTACAAAATTGGCATTGAGAAAGAGGAAATTTGTACAAAAAAGAGGAAATTTTCTTAGCATGTAATAACTAACAAGTACTATAATCAACCATGCATGTGTTTGATTTAAAAAATATCTTCATATCGCAAGATACCGTACATTACTATCTTTTACAGTATTTCGAAATACTTATGTTATCACGTCACCTGTATATTAGTCATTAACAGTTTTTTGTTTGGAAGTTAGAACAAATGCTCGTAGTTTTAGTTCCGCATAATTTAATTTCACACTATTTTAATCTTTTTCCTGAGGTACTTACTTATTTATATGCAGCAAAATTGATCAGTAGGGATGACTTGGCGGAAATTGAAGAAATAGGAGTTCTGTTTTTGAAATTTTCTCCTTTTTTTCGGCGTCGGACCCTTTTCACTCTTTCTTTCACTACTTTTTAAATTTTGAACATCAGTTTTTATTAGTGAGGTTTCTTCTCATTCTAACTCATAAGAACAATCCTTTTCTGCAAATCTAGGCTCCGAAAAATATTCGCAATAATCTTATGAAAGCAAACTATTCTCATCGCTAGAAATATGTTTCTCTTCAGATAAGTCAGACTGTTCATTCAAACCATAATCTGTTTTAGATATAAATCTGCAACAGTTTCAGGAGTTAATGTTTCTATGAGTTTTGCTTGTCAACGGTTCATCTCGACATCATGAAAATAATTATGTGACTGAGCACTTCATTATCACCGAAGAAAATAAACGTCAATGGTTCAAGCAAAGCACATGTTTTGGTGCACAAAACAATTCCAGCAAACATTTTTGTAATTTACCTGTTTATATTTCCTTTTCTTTAGACCCAAAGTAATTTCACGTGTCCAGTCACATGCTTTTCAAATTTACCTTTCCCAACTTTACCCCCTGTGCAGATAGCAGAAAACTGAAAATATGCAACCAGCAGGTGTTTCGCATTTTCCTAACAGTTCAAAGAATTAAACCTGACCAACAGGTACTACTCAAGCTCAAAAGGATATTACTCACCCTGACAACTAACAATAGTCCATAGTACACACAACTGATAAGCGAAAAAAGAAGAAAACGGATGCATAAAGAAAGGTTCACTTAGCGGTCAAAATGACCGTAGTCAGTCTTTCTAGGTATAAACATTTATAGCGACTATAATAATAATCCTAAAAGGAAAAAAATTACTGTTGTAAAATCTTAATAAATAGTTAGGAAAAGTCAATGAAGGACAAAGAGTTTGAAAACTAAACGCAGCAAATATGAGCATTTGAAAATCGTTTGCGGTCAAAATGACCGCTTCCGTCTTTCTAGTGTTCACCTTTATCAACAGAACATTTAATGGCAGAGTAGCGATTCCCAACACACTTGTCACAGAGTGTTTCCATTATTTTGATTACTACCTGTAGTTTGCTGCGGTGTATAGTCCGCGGATGTTTTTTTTTAGCCTACTTTCTCAGTAAAAGTCAGAGAAAGAAAAAAAAAAGGCATGAAAGAAGGCTTAAGGCATCTTAAAAATATCGCGGAAAGCAAAAAATTGGAACGTAGGGTATTTTGATGGGGGGGGGGGAATGTCTATCAATATGTATGTCTGTCTGTCCTCCATAATATCTTTTGCGTGAAAAGTCCGATTCGATGAATTTTTTTTTTTGGTTCGAAAGATCTTGGCAAGAACACCTCACTCCCACATTTAGCTTTTTGATTTGAACAATTTTTCGTTCAATTTTTAACAGTTCAAAAAATTTAACATTAGCTCCTACGGGGAAATTCAAGGCAAAAATAAATCTTGAACTTAGTGGCCAAGTGGCTTCAAACATACTTTGTAGGAAAAAGCTCTTGATGAAAAACCTCCCCCCCCCATGTTTTGAAAGTATCTTTTTTATTTGAACAATTTTCCGTTCAATATTGAACAGTTCAAATCTTTTAACATTAGCGCCTACGGAGAGACTGAAAGTCAATATAGATTCCGAACCTGAAGGCGGATTTACTTCAAACAAACTTTGTTGGAAATAGCTTTTGACGATCTACTCCCGACTCCGACTCCCAGAATTTTGGGGAACTTGACTCCGATTCCGACTTCTTTGTCCGAAAATGAGCGACTCCGAATCTCCGACTTTGACTCCCACTTCGTAGCTTTTGCAAAATTTTATACACTGAGGAAAAACAACTGACTCTGACTCTTGGAAATTCGCCATCGACTCCGACTCTTGTCTCAAAAAATGAATCCGATTCCGCAGTCATGCGGTTTTTACTGTGACACACCCTTTTTTTCAAATATGATTTAATTTTATTTTACCTCTAAAGTTTTATTTTATGTATTCAGTTTTTGGCGAAGAAATTCGGAGTACATTTCTACAAAAAGATATGCGCAGATGATTTTTTTTTTTCGACAATGATTTTCTTTAAGTTGACATTTTATTGATTTTATGTATTTTTCAAAGTACATCAATTCATTTTCAAAATTATTTTTTGGCAACAGGGGAAAAAAACAAAGTTATTTTTTTTTTTTTTTTTTTTTGATTATGATGTATTTATTTTAATGAGCTTTTAATTTTAATTCTTTTTTAGCCTAATTTCCCAGTAAAAGTCAGAAAACGGAGAAAAAAGCATGAAAGAAGGCCTAATGCGTCTTAAAAATATCGCGAAAAACAAAAAAAAAAAAAGTCAAAAATGATAATTAAATAAATAATTAGAAAGAATTAAAATGTGAAAGTAGGGTATTGAGATGGGGGAAAATGTGCTGTCTGTCGGTCTGTCGATTTGTCGGTCTGCCTGCCTGTCTGTCCCCCCTAATAACTTTTGACTGAATAGCGCGATTCGAACAAAAATTTTTTTGTTTGAAAGATCTCGACAAGGACACCTCATTCCCGTAGTTAACTCTTTGTTTTGAACAATGTTTCGTTCAAGTTTGAGCAGTTCAAAAAAAAAAAAAAAAAAAAACTTTAGCGCCTAAGGAAAAATTCAAGGCAATCTCGAACTTGGAAGCAAATTTGCTTCAAACTTTGTAGGAAACAGTTTTTGATGAAAAACATGTTTAAAAATATTTTTTTCATTTGAACAATTTTTCACAGTTTAAATCCCTTAACATTAGCAACTACGGGGAAACTTAAAGTCAATGTAGATTCCGAATTTGAAGGCGGATTTACTTCAAACAAATTTTGTTGCAAATAGTACTTGAATACAAACTCCTGTCTCCGATTCCGAGAATTTTGAGGCACCTGATTCCGACTCCGACTCCAGTACCTGAAAATTAGTCGGACTCCTACTCCCCGACTTCGACCTTCGACTATGACTTCGTAGCTTTGGCAAAAATTTGTACAGGGAGAAAAAAAAATGACCCACTCCGAATCTTGGAAATTCGACTTCGACTCCAACTCCTTTATCCCAAAAGTAAATCTGATCTGACTCCGCAAGCATTGGCAGACTTGCGAACTTTAAGGGAAATGACCGATTCTAACTTCGAGATTTAGAATTAAAAACTTTCGTCTCCCGAAACTGACTCTTTTGCCCCCAAAAAAGATTGACTCCGACTCCGCCATGTTTTTTTTTTTTTTTTTTTTGAAAATTATTGTTTCTGTGATTTGTTTTTTTATTTTGACTCTAAAGTTTTAATTTACGGGTTCAGGTTTTGCAACAGAAATTAGGAGTTGTTTATGTTTCTACTTAAAGATATGCGCAGACGATTTTTCTTTTCGACAATGAAAACTATTTCTTTTAGTTGATATTACATTGTTTTTATTTATTTTTAAAATGACATTAATTCATTTTGAAATTATTTTTGGCAACAGGGGAAAAAAGAAATACTAGATACTATGGGGCTCTGCCCCCTAGTATCTAGTATTTCTTTTTTCGGGGATTTGTGAGCTAACGCTCACAAATCCCCGAAAATTGCTTCGCAATCGATTTAAATCGTCAGTTAAAAAGAAACAGATTAAAAACGCATTATGAGCTCCGTTTGGATCAAAAAGCACCCTTTCCCCGGGTTTCAAAATAACTTGTACCAACTTGCAGAGCCATGGGCTATTGGGCTGCTTAGCATTGCAAAACTGCAGTTTTGTAAATTCTTGGTCTCAGTAATATATTATGCTCTTTAGCTCGGGGCTTGAATTGAGCTGAGCCTAATATTTTCCGTTTAAATCAAAACCCTTAAAGTTTGTGAATAAGGGAAAGAAGAAACATGCGAATCGAAAAGACGTAATTATGGCAACAATAAATAAAACATCAATAATTTTAATGGAGATGAGGATTATTCGAACTTGATTTTTAATAGCTTGTAACTTTTTTTTTTGGGATAGAAGCTCAGGTTTTCGACCATAGGTCGAGTTAGATCTGGAGTAAAAAAAAGCTGCTCTTTTCAGTGGTGTCAAAGAGAAAACTGTAGGACAATTCCTTCGCTTTTTACTGATAGATTTAATGAAGAAAGTAGTCCTTAAATTTTAGCTAAGCTTAAAAAAGTTCGAGCTAAAAACGCAAATAACTCCCGCCGTATTTAAGTTAAAGCAATGAAACAAATTGTGTAGAACGCGAAAAATTCTACCCTTTCCAATGATATATAATATTAATATGTGCAAGCATCTTTTTCCCTCTTTAATAGGCAATAATAAGCAATTTATGCGAAATTTGAACTTAAAAAACTAATTACAAAAATACTAATTCGAATTTTAAAAAATAAAACCCCAGGTGCACACCTCCAGGGCTCGAAGTAAATTGCACAAAATTTCAAGGCTGTAGGTGCTATGGGGTCTCCTGGACGCACGTCCGCGACAGACTTCCTTCCAGGATTTCTTTGAAACCTTACTTTTATTTACTACTAGTGGTACCCGCACGACTTTGCCCGTAGTGGAAAATTAAAAGGTTATTCGGTTCGCCTGTATATTTACAAATAATGGATGACGAATTTCTCGCCAATTGACTATGTTCATTCGCTTTCCCCATTCCACGTCATGATAATTTCGTAATTTACTCGTCCATCTTAAGATAATTTTGCTCTGGAAAATGTTCTTAAAATCGTATTGGAAAAAGAACAAATTCGAATTTCCGAAAAATCGCTTCGAGGTTCACACCCTCATGCTACAAACTAACTTTGTGACAAATTTCGTGAAAATCGGCCGAACAGTCTAGGCGCTATGCGCGTCACAGAGATCCAGACATCCTACAGACATCCTCCAGACAGAGAGATTTTGAGCTTTATTATTACTAAAGAAGATAAAGAGATGATGTATTTATTTTAATGAGCTTATTAATTTTAATTATTTTTCCTTTCTTTTTGAAAGCGGCTAGAGTTTTTTTTTTAATTTTTTAATGGAATAAAATGTATTAGTTGCATTATTTAAAAGGTGCTGCTACTTTATTCGTTTCTTTATTAATTTTTTCCGCATCTCTACAATTCTTTAGATGAGCAAGGCACATTTTAATTATAGAAATTGGCTTACAATATTAAAAAAAAATGTGATATAAACAACGGGGATGTTTCCTTCAGCCAAAAGTACCACTTTTAGTTACTGAAATTAATAGAATTAGCAAAAAAAATTTTGAGTTTTGATCTCTTGAATTCAAATTATGTTTTTTGCAATCACGAGTGTGAGTGTGTATGTAGGGGTGTGTGTTTATGTGTGTAGGTGAGTATGTGTATGCGTGTTTAGGCATGTGTGTTTGTGTCTGTGTGCAGGTATGAGTGTGCTGGTAGTTGTGTGTATATGTGTTTGTGTATGTGTGTATGTGTTTGTGTGTGTGTACGTACGTGTAAGTTTAGGATATTTACGCAACCTGGAGACGGTTTTCGCTATAGGAGCAGCATCGTGAGACGACCGGTCGACCGTGATGCTGCAGAGGGTGCTGGCGGGAAAATAAAATCATAGGACATCAAAACAGTCAAATAAAAGCAATAAGCAATCGAGATTGCTCAAAAAAAAAAAATAAATAAATAAATAAATAAAAAATAAATAAATAAATAAATAAATAATAATAACATGGACTCAGAAAATACTTGAATTTTCCCAGCAGTTACTTTTTAATTAATTTTTTTAAAAAAAATGTCCGATTTTTCAAACAAGGCCTGGTCTGTATGACGTCATAAATGATGTACATTTGGCGCATCTTTCTGCCGCGATTTCACGTTGTGATAATCAAGAAGCGAATTTAATATTGCGCTCTACGCTTGCTATGAACCATATCGTTGCCAGTACACGTGATAAAAGAAGGAAATTAAAGATTACGTTTTGCGAATGGCAACAGGGAATGTCATTTCATCATTTGTTATGTCATCGGCAGAAACGTAAGCAATGAAAGCACACCGATTAAAGTAAATTTTTTAAAATATTAAACTTAGTCAAATTACTTAAAAAATGGTCAGATCCTTATGTTTTTAAGCAGGCTGTTTCAGAAAAAAATACTTTTAAATTTTGGAAACGACCCCAGTTGCGATTTCAGCTAATTTTGAGAATTTTGATCAGATTCCAAAAAGTCGATTGGTATACGGGAAAGTAGGCTCGTTTAGTTCTGGACGGAATTTCTTATTTTTTTTTTTCTTTTTGAAAGCGGTTAAAGATTTTTTCAATGGAAAAAATGCATTAGCTGCTTTGTTTAAAAGGTGCTGCTACTTTATTTGTTTATTTATTTATTTTTTACGCGTTAGTTCTTTAGATGAGCGAGACATATTTTATTCCTAAAATATGTCTCGTTAAAATATTAAAAAACAATGTTTTAAATATATTGCGATTTTAGCTAATTTTTAGAATATTGATCAGGTCATAGAAAGTCGATATTGGTCAACGGGAAAGTTGGCTCCTTTAGTTCTAGACGGAACTTCTTATTAGTATTATGAAATATGCAGATCGATAATCGTATTTCTCCTAAAGATTACTTTTGTTCAATAGGCTTTGTATTGCAAAAATAGGCAGTCATGGGACTGCCGACAAAACAACAGAAAACAAGAAATTTGGCATATTTTTAAACGCGAGGGCGTGTGTGGTGTGCGTTTAATTTTCATTTAAAACTAATTGTAGTTTCAAAAATCAAAGTTTTATAATTTGTAGATTCAAAACATCAGGTACAGTCTAGTTTTAACGTTTATCAGCAATGCGAGCATCAGTCATATACATTTCGGTTGGTCTATTTATGTTCGTTTATAAAGTAAATATTGATGAAAATGTAGGAAATATTAGAAAATAAATTCTTAGTTTGTGTTATTCAGTTTTCCATGCATGAAAATAGCGAACGATACACATATACTGAACTTTCCATGCAATCAATTTACAGATTTAAATTAAAAAAAATGTAATTTAAATAAAAAAAATCGTTTTTTTTTAATTTTTTAAAAAAATTATATATATTATTCATATTTAATATCATGATTTTTTACATCATGATCATAATCATCATCATCATTATCATATTCCAAAACTGATACCATAGGTTTATGGTAACCAAAATAGAAAATAAAAAACTTTGATTCCAATCTGCTTAAATATCGTTTAAAGACTGCATCAACTGCAATATTATATCTCGTTGTTCTAAGACTGCAATCATTGAACATCGTTAAATTAAATTCTCCATTAAAAAACTCCATTTATGGTAGATTTTTATCATCTGCAAAGTTGATGTTGAAATCCCCACTCAAAATCATTATCAAATCATCAAAGCTATTCCTAATTTTATCTTGAAGTAATGCAAACTCGTCTTTAGAAAAAATAAATAAATTTTCATTCAGAAATTCTCGCATTGCGCTTAATGACTTATCCGGTGAAATATAAAATGCAACCATAACAATTACTAATCCATTTTTAGAGTGGCAACGGCAAACACTAATCTCTCACCGATATCAGAAACATTGTTTTTCCTCATCTTAAAAAATAATTAGCGCCTAAAGAAGCTTTCACTTCAGAAAAAATATAAGAGGATGAGGACCAACCTCACGATGGGCAGCTTGTTCGATTCTTGAGACTAATGCGCTGCCGAACGTGCTAATGAGCCTCGTACTCTTAACGAATAAATCGCACGTAAAGAAGCAGAGAGATGCCAAGCATGCACTCTACTCCGGTGTTGGTTAGGTGACGACTTTTCGGTGTCGTGAAATGTAAGGTTTTTTTCCCACCTCAAAAGTGCTTAACGCGCCTAAAGAAGTGTTCACCTCAAAAAGGAAAAGAAGCGAAAAAAAATGCTGTCCAAAAGTACCCGGACATGTGTTTATACTTAAATTCTCCTTAAAACTGAAGCTATTTTTTAGAGTGTGTAGAATTAAAAATTCAAGAAATTGGAGACATTGGAATGTTATAAATTGGATAAAACATTGTAAAAGTTTAACTTACTGCTGTTATTTCAAAAAGAAGTGAAAACAGTGTAATATTTGGACTTTGACGACTAAAAGATTAGTTAAGGTTTTTGTTTATTGTTTATCAAGTCATTTCTCTTTTATTAAGCAGATATATGCTTGTTAAGTGGTATCATTTCAATGGTTAGAGAATAGTAAAACTTAAATTCTAAGCAATGTCTTTTTTTAATATACTTCAGTTGATTAATACGTCTATGAACTATAAATTCAGATTTTTTTTTTTTTGATAACAACAATTGAAACTACTTTTCCCAATAAAATAAAAAAGCAACCCCAAAGAAACAAATAAGCAGAATAATAACAGATCGTTTCTACTTTCAATCATGAAACATTTATTTCCTTTTTGACAGAAAGCTAATTTGTTACACATGCAGATTTGCATTAAGGCTCCTGTAGTGTTCTTTTGGATGCAGTAAAATGGAGAAAGTGACATTAAAGGCAAACCTTGAGTTGAAGCGGAAAAAAAAATGAAGGGCAAATTAATGCGCTTTGAATGAGTAGATGATAAATGTACTTGGAAAAAACTGCACGGTTGACATTTTTTTTTCCATTTAAAAGAAACTTGGGAATCTATTTATTGTGAGAAAATAAAAACTCCTCGCTAATTTATCATTCGCATTTAGCTTTATTCGTACCAATGTTGTGTGTATACCTTTTTTTTGTGCTAATGTCAGAACTTTCTTTGATAAGTTGAGTAATTCTAAGAGAGGACTTGTTTTTATTAGGACAATTATTATGCTTGGAGGATTCTTGTGTACCGATTTTTTTTCCTAGATATCATTTTACAAAGTGCGGAACATATTTTTAAGCAGCACAGTGTAGTTAAAAGTACAATAGATTTTCACATACCGCTACACAGATAACAAAACCTAAAAATAAAACAATGTTTCTGAACAATATTATCCACGTATATATTTTCACTTTATTCCAAGAAAATTATACTTTGACCTTTGATTTTTATATGAATGAATTTAAGGAATCATTTCGTTTCCTTACTATAAAGCATCAACTTAAAAAAAAAAAAATAAAAAAAAAAATAAAAATAAAAAAAAAAAAAAAAAAAAAAAAAACATCGTTGCACTTAAAAAAAAAATCTATATTGCTCAATCAATTCAATTCAATTCATTTTATTTTAATTGGGGAAATATTTTTTACAAAAATTCATTTCACAGATAAAATAAAAGAAAATAAATTACAAACATAAATGTATTTTACCCTGTCTATTTGAAAATTCCTGATTGAGTAAGTGTGAGCAAAGGCTCTAACAATAGCCTGAATATAATTTGCTCGGGTATGACATTTTTACGTATGTATTTGCACTCGATCCCCTTATTTTAACAATTTTCTTTTAATAATAATACATTTGAATATGAGGAGTGATTCATAATTTCTTTATATTAAAAAAAGTTAGATCAAAGAAAATTTTGAAAGGAAGTCTGTGACGGGCCTGCGTCTAGGAGACACCATAGCACCTACAGCCTTAAAATTTTGTACAAAATTACTTCGAGTTCCCGTGGTTTTCACCTGGGATTTTGATTTCTTAAAATTCGAATTACTTTTCTTGTAATTATTTTTTAAGCTCAAATTTCGCGTAAATTGCCTATTATTGTGCTATTAAAGGGTACAGAAATATTTACTCATATTAATATTACATCTCGTTGGAAACGACAATTTTTTCCGCGTTCTTAGCAATTTGTTTCAGTGCTCTAACTTAAATACGGTGGGAGTTATTTGCGTTTTTAGCACGAACTTTTTCAGGCTTAGCTAAAATTTAGGCACTACTTTCTTCTTTAAATCTATCCGTAAAAAGTGAAATACTTGTCCCACAGTTTCTTTTTAACAACAGTGGAAAAAGCGGCTTTTTTTACCCCAGATCTAACTCGACCTATGGTCAAAACACTTAGCTTCTATCTCCAAAGTAAAAAATAGTTACAAGCAGTTTTAATCAAGTTTGAAAAATCTCACCTCCACTAAAATTATTTTTGTTTTATTTGGCGTTGCCATAGTTACGTCTTTTAGATTTGTTTGTTGCTTCTTTCTTATTCACAAATTTTAAGGGTTTCGATTTTAACGGAAAATCTTAGGCTCAACTCTATTCAAGCCCCGAACTAAAGAGCAAAATATATTACTAGATACCATGAATATGAAAGCGACTTTTCAAACGTACACAACTGCAGTTTTGCAATGCTCAGGAGCCCCTTAGCCCTTACGGTTCTGCTAGTTTTTACAAATTATTTTGAAGCATTGGGACGGGGTGCTTTTTTTTCAAAGTGTGCTCATAACGCGTTTTTAATCTGTTTCTTTTTGATTGACGATTTACATTTTTGCGAAGCAATATACGGGGGTTGGTGAACATTAGCGTGCAGGGGGCAGAGCCCTCTAGTTGTATAAAAAAAATAAAGTACCAATTTTCGGAAAAAAACTGTATTTTGAAAATATGTATTGCGGATGTGACCTTCCGTAGTGACGACCGCAACAAGTACAGATCATTATTTTTTAAAATAGAATTTCTTTCTGAAAGTTAATATACTTAATTAGATTGTTCAACAATACATAGTTTCTATGTTCAAACTTTTTTTTCATTGCGGAAGAATTTGATTTTGCCTTGTGGGCCTTCATGCTCGCAGATACATGATATTTGAGCTAAAAATTTCATTACAGAAACTATCATAACACATTTTAAAATGTATAAAACAGTAAACCTATCAACAACAAAACAGTAAAGAAATGTACAACGATTCGAAGAGGAAAATTTACGTATAAATAGGGTAGATTGAGGCACGTTTACGCATGGGGCACGTTTACGTAGTGCCCTTTTTTCAAAACGAATTATAACTGGAGAGCCAACAGTCGTAACAGATTGATGTTGCTCCCTAGAAAATATCCTCAAAAGTTTTTGAGCATCAGGCGAGCTTCGGTCTAGCATACAGAAATAATAATATGTTTTCCACCAAGTCGAGTAAATTTTGAGTTGAATGTTTTGAAGCTTATTGTGAATAAATAATGTTTAGTTAAGAAGGAACAAATATATAAAAACTAATAGAATTCTATCTTTTTTTGAGAATTGTATTTGTATGAACTGAAATATTATTATTTTTTTACACGTTACAAATAAACCCAAACTTGGCAACGGGGCAAGTTTACGCGTTGACGTCTGAGCACCTTTACGCGCGTTCTTACTGTGTCTTACTTCTAAATGTGCCCTGACGCTTTATTTGCTCCAAACTGTATTTGTATGGACAGAAAAGTTATTAAATTTTGTTGCACGTTAAAAATAAATCCAAACTTGCTGACGGGGCACGTTTTCGCATTTTCATTGGGGCACATTTACGCACGTTCTTACTGTGTATTACTTCTAAACGTGCTCTGACGCTTTTTTCGCTCTGATAACTGTCTCAAAACAGTTTAGTATTTTCAGGCTATTTAGTTTTGAAAATCACCATTTCATTATTAATTGAGTTACAAATTCGTATCTTATAGCTTGCAATAATGTAGTTCCGTCATACTAGTTCAGTTTTACTTTATACAGAATTCAGTCTGCAATAAATTTGACGATGGTAGACATTAACGATGGTAAGACATTATGTTCAAAATACTAACAGAACCACATTATATGTCAAAACAAATATGCTTAAACTTGCCCCGTGTCCGCGGCACGTTTACGCAACCGACTTGGAGTCGAAAAAAAATATATTTTTTAACTATTAAAAACAAACTGCGCAACAACCGAATACACCAGTTTTGACTCCATTAGCTGCTTCATAAAACCACAATGTCTAAAATTTTTTAAGTTAAAACATGAAATTTAGAAAATTAATTGAAAAAAATCCTTGTAAACGTGCCCCGGTCTACAATAAATACAAAAAATACAAATACAAAATACAATATAAATACAAAATAATCCAGTCACTAAATGTCAGCATCATCTTCTCCCTTGCACGCCAATATCGGTTGCAAAGATTTTCTTCGTTCAAAGAAAAACAATTGACTAGAAGTTCTTTGTCCATATCTATAATTTTATTGCATAAAGTGCAGTTGGGACTATTATACAATGGCTCCCAAAAGTCTTCGTACACCTACGACTTTCAACGAAATAGGACCCAATCCATTCGTTAGAATTAATATTTCGGAATAGGTATTTAATTGTAAGATCTATGCTCAATTTTAACAAAATTACATGAGAAGTTTTTCAGATGAGTTCTTTTATTAAATGATAGTGAAAAAACAACTGTTTCTAACCTCATTTGAGGCAGTGAGAAGTAATGGGATGTATAAGTGGGCATTTTCAAGTTTTGAGTAAAACGTGTTTAAAGATAACATCCTAGATATGCTTTCATTAATTATTTTTTCTAAATCATTCTGTATAGCTGCAACTATCAGGGCTACTAGTACCATCTCTTGCCCCAAGACAGAGGAGAGGTTCACCTACCATGTGTACTGGTTATCTCCAAATTTTCAATTTTGCCACTTACATCCCTTTGTTTCTCACTGCCTCATTTGGTATTGAATTTTAAACTTTTTTTTCATTAAAATTTAACATTTCGGTACAGGTAGGAGATAGCTCCACACTAAAAAGTCTCAGGAACCACACAAAACGTTTTAAAAATTCATTTTAAACGTTTTTTCTTTACATTTAATTTTATTATCATATAAGGTTCTAACATAATAATAATAATAATAATAAAATATAAGGAAAAACAAGCTCAAAAATTTCCGGCGAAAATGCTTCAAACGTTCATCATTAAGGTTGACTTCATAGAGGTAGGTTTTACCTCTATGAAGTCAACCTCAATGCTGATCGTTCTGCTCAATGCTGATCATAGAGGTACGTTTTACCTCTATGAAGTCAACCTAAATAACATTTAAAAATGAATAAATATGATATATGTAACGTTATTTCACACGTATTAAAGCCGTCCTGTTCTTGATACAAACACATATGCTGATTGAAATACATTTTGAATTAATCATAACATCCAAATAATATCTGGTTCGAATAAGAGAACAGTGCTAAGGTTGTAATAAAAACACTTAAGTTTTAAAGTAATACATTAAGTTGCAATATAGATTATAATTTCCTTTCCTTTCCGGGACATCGGATAATGTGGGGTCTCAGATCAACAAATCTTTACGACCTATCAATATTTCAAATTTTTCCTTTTTTTTAAATCTTAACGCAAAATAAATGATTTTAAAAAATAGAAATCTTATTAAATTAATGAATCATTTCTTGTAACAAAACGTCTTTAGCATAAAGAAAAAGTCCACTGAAATGAATTTAATTACTTTAATGCAGGAGGGAACAAAACATGCTCGAGAACACATGGTGCTGCACTTTTCGTTTTCAATTTAAGAAAGAAAAAATACTTTCAAAATGATATTCTCTTTTTCTTGAAAACACTAATGATGTTTTAAACATAGTTATTAAATTTTCTTCATCAGAAAAAATACACTTTTTTCTCAGCTTTGAAAACTTTTATCGTTTGAAAATAAACTTCGCTTCATTTTCCTATTAATTCATGGGTTTCGAATTTCTATTTATGCACCGGTATTTTTATGTGTTACATTTTACTGTTAGTGTAGAATAAAATCACATGAAAGTGGTCTTAATTTTTGGTAAAAATATCACTGAAAACGAAAAAAAAAAAAAACCCCTGCAAAACATTGTTATTAATTCAAAATTTTTTAAAAAAAAGAAAAGAAAATGCATCGCACAAATATCTATTTTCTTCAGGTCTGTTTCCTATGTTTTTTCTTAAGCTCAACTTTCTGTTTGTAAATTTAAAAAAGAAAAAACAACTTAAAAAAGCTGTTGTAAGGGAATAAAGTTACTGAAAAAATAACTTTGATTTGACTTTGTATTTTAATTCCTTTTCGTGGGGGTGGGGAAGGTGTTGAAAATTACATGTTTCGAAATTTCCGTCAATTGATTGATTTTAAACATCGGCAAATTATGCTTGATATTTATTTTTCAAGTAGAAATCTCTCATACTGAGCTTTTTACCTTTATCTGCGTTTTTTAGCTAAATTTCTTGTACTAGTTCATACATAAATAAATAAGTCAGGAAAAAAATATCTTGTGAAAAAGATATTTAATAACGGGGAGATATCGAAAATAAATGTAGTTTTTCCAAATCTATTGCAAAATATTACTTTAATAAATTGCAAAATTTTAAGACTAAAAAATGTGTTAGTTTGGTGATGTTCAACCCGTAAAGTACTCTTTACTCCAACTGCTATGAAACAAAGATTTTGTAAGATCTTTTCCAGTGCATTTTACGCCCACACTTTGAATTTTTGCGCAATTTTGAGCAAATTAAAGCACTTAATTTCGGTATCTGCAGATAAACTGGAATCCTGTGTAAATCTTAACTTAACAGGAGGATTTGCTTTGGCGGAATTTTACGAGGAAAAGTTTTAATCGTCTTAACCTAAGCCTGTTTTTTGAACATATAAATAATTTTTAACATTAGGGCCTACAGTAGTAAAATAAAACGTTTTGGCGAAAAAAAAATAAGCAAAATAACATTTTGCATTAAAATTTAAAGATTTTGAAATAATTTTAAATATAATCGAGGCAGTGAGAAGCAAAGTGATGTAAGTGGCAAAATGAAAAATTTGGAGATAACTCGCACAAATGGTAGGTCAACCTTTCCTCTGTCTTGGGGCAAGAGATAGTACTTTTTGCTCTGATAGGTGCTGCGGTACAGAAAAAAAAAGTAGAAAAACAGTAGAAAAAAAAATCAATGAAAGGCTACCTAGGATGTTATCTTTATACGCATTTTACTCAAAACTTGAAAATGTCCACTTACATCCCTTTGCTTCTAACTGCCTCAATTGGAATAATTGTTTCACGAATCATTTAACACATAGAAAGCAATATAGTCGCAAAAAAAAAATAAAAAAAAATTGAATTTTGACATCTTGAATTCAAATTATGTTTTTTACAATCACGAGTGTGTGTATGTAGGCGTATGTGTTTGTGTGTAGGGGGTATGTGTATGTGTGTATAGGCATGTGCGTTTGTGTCTATGTGCAGGCATGAATGTGTGGGTAGTTGTGTGTATGTGTAGTTGTCTGTATGTATTCATGTGTGTATGAGTTTGTGTATGTGTGCGTAGTTGTGTAGGTGTATGTATGTGTATGTGTTTGTGTGTAGGTGTATGTGTGTGTAGTTGTGTAGGTGTATGTATGTGTATGTGTTTGTGTGTAGGTGTATGTGTTTGTGTGTAGATGTATGTGTGTGTGTAGTTGTGTATGTATGCGCGTGTGTGTAGGACATGAATGCAACCTGGAGACGGCTTTCGCCATAGGTGCAGCATCGTGAGGAGCCGGTCGACGGTGATGGTGCGGAGGGTGGCGGTGGGAAAATAAAATGATAGCACGCCAAAACAGTCAAGTGAGAACAATAAGCAATCGTGATTTCTCAAAAAAAAAAATGTTTCATACAAAATTTACTGATTAATTGGGCGGTCTGATTGAATTTATTTAAAAAGTCTTAACTTTCACACAGAAGAAAAAAGCATCAAACCATTGTATTTATGGGATAAATTATGAAGAAATATTTTTTTTTTTACTGAAATGGTAATCAGTAATGAGTCATTCCATGTCAAGTGACCTAGTTGTCCCGGATTGTCCATGTCTGACTTGGATGACATTTTATAGAGGTGTAGAGATGTCTTTGAAAGTAACCTATGGAAATGTTTGGCTTCTGAGATCCAAGTCCTCACGATCTAGGATCTCTCAAAAATATAATCCAAAATGGCGGATCAGCTTTTTGTGACAAATTGTGTTCTTTAAGATTGCAGAAAATTTTATCACACTGGAAGCCTGAAATTTTGGGAGCTTAAAGTATGTTTGGCCGTTAATATATTCAAGCATTTTTACGAAGCCCGTTGGACTTTGTGTAGCATGCGTGTAAACTCGTGAAAAACCGCGATAGGGAAAATTTTTCTTAGATTTTAGGTTGTCATAAAATCTGAACAAAATTATTTCAAAGGTTCGTATTTCGTGATTCTCTTGTCTTACTTGATTTTAGTGTGTTAAAATTGCAGAACTTAAATATCAATTTTCTTAAAGATTTTGTCATTCAATCCGGTTATCAAAACCGTTCAAGTGTAAAACAGCCTATTTTCAAAGCCCTGTAGCTCAAGTTTGTCACCTCGCATCTTTTTTTCGTTAAGACCATCAGCAAAAAACAGATTTTTACCTATGAAATTAGATTTTTTTCGATGGTGTTCTTTGGTTTAAGGATTAAAAAATGAGCTCCGAATTCTGTCTGTCGTAACGATTTACTATGATTAAGCTCAGGTTTTAGAAAATTTATCACAATGAAGCCTGAAATTTTAGGAGCTTAACGTACTTTTGGTTGTTAATACGTTCTAGTATTTTTGCGAGTTTGAGTTCATTTACTTTTGTTTAGCGCGCAAGTAAAGTCTTGACAAAACGCAGTGTGTATTTTTTTTCCTGGATTATACAATATCATAAATTCTGGACGAAAATGATTCAAAAGCTCATACTTTGTAATTATAGTGTCAATATACATGTTTTTAATGGGTTATAGTTGCAGAGAGTAAAAATTGGTTTTCTAAAAGATATTGTCATCCAAAGTGGCGATCAAATTCGTTCACATGAAAAGTAGCCTATTTTCAATGCACTGTAGCTCAAGTTTGTCGCTTTGCTCCTTCTTATTGTCGGTAACATTAAAAAGGGACAGATGTTTGTCTATAAAAATAGTTTTTCTTTCCGATATTGTTCTTTCAGATAAGCATAAAAAATGAGCTTGAAATGCTATTTGTAGTTCAGGAGAAAATCTCGTTTTACAATGAATAAAGAATGGTGAATGCCATAGTCAGTGACAAACGGCTTATGGGGATTTTGCTACTGTTATTATTAAGAAATAGTTTTTTATTTTTCTTTTAAAAAGTTAGGTTGTAATTTAATAATGAAAGAAACAGTAAAATGTCTTGTTCTGGAAACAAACTGATATGTCAGACAGAAAAAGATGTTTCACCGTTTCTTTCATATTCATTTTTCTAGCTAACTTTAGAAAAAAAATAATACAAATTTTTTGCTTCTAATTCTAGTCGTAAAATAACTATAAACCGGTTTCCATGGCAATCACTATTCTTTATTTACGGAAGAGCAAAACTTTCTCGTGAACGACAAACAATATTTCAAGCTCATTTTTTTAATGCCTATCTGAAAGTACACAATCGGAAAAAAAAGCTATTTTTATTGGAAAAAATATGTTATTTCTAATGGTACCAAAGACAAGGAGATGCAAGGTGACAAACTTGAGGTACAGCGCATTAAAAACATGCTGATTTTTATGTGAACGCATGTGATAGCCACTTTGGATGACAATATCTTTTAGAAAATCAATATTTACGTTCTGCAACTATAATCCGTTTACAACACGTATATTGCCAATAGAATTGCGAAGTACGAGTTTTTGAATCATTTTCGTTCAGAATTTATGACATTCTAAAATGCAGGAAAAAATTTATCCTCTGCGTTTTTATAGACTTTGCTTTCGTACTATACAAAAGTTAATGAACTCAAACTAACAAAAATACCAAAACGTATTAATAACCAAAAGTACTTAAAACTCCTAAAATTTCAGGATTCTAGTGCGATAAAATTTTCCAAAACCTGAGCTTAAACATAGCAATTCGTTACGACAGACAGTATTTCGAGCTCATTTTTTAATCCTTAAGCGAAAGAACACCATCGAAAAAAAACTTATTTTGAAAGGGAAAAATGTGTTCTTTCTTATGGTTTTAACGAAAAGAAGATACGACGTGACAAACTTGAGCTACAGCATTTTGATAATAGGCTATTGTTCACTTGAACGGGTTTGATAGCCAATTTGAATGACAATATCTTTTAGAAAATAGATATTTAAACTCTAAAACTGTAACCCATTAAAAAGAAGTATTTTTACAATAGAATCACGAGATACGAGCCTTTGAAACATTTTTGTTCAAATTTTATTATTACTTAAAATAATGGAAAAGTTTTCCCCATCGCACTTTTTCACCAGTTTACACGCATGATTCACAAAATCTAACGAGCTCATATTCATAAAAATGATTAAATATATTGACGGCCAAACGTACTTTAAGCTCCCAAAGTTTTCAGGCCTTCTGTGTGATAAAATTTTCTGCAGTCTTAACTTAAAGGTCGCAATTCATCACAAAAAGCTGATCCACCAGTTTCAAAGGCACACACACACATATCCACATCTCTATAAAAGTTCATCCAAATCGGAGAGGGTCGAGCTGGGATGATTTGAAAAATTAGGTCAGTTGAAGTGGAATGACTCTAATAGCTTTTGTCTTCTCTTTTTTAGTAATGTTTAAACAGGAGAATATTTTTGATATTTTATGGAGTACTAGCGGTATCCGCACGGCTTTGCCCGTAGTAGAAAAATTAAAAGGTCATTTGGTTCGCCTGTATATTTACAAATAATGGATGATGCATTTCTCGCCAATTTGCTATAATTATTTGCTCGCCCATATTACGGTTCCACGTTATGATAATCTGGTAATTTACTCGTCCACGTTATGATAATTTGCTCGGTAAAATGTTCTAAATCTGTGTCAAAGGTCATGAAAGTCGGCCGAACGGTCAAGACGCTATGCGTGTAATAGACATGCAGAGATCTGGAGACACAGACTTTCAGCTTTATTATAAGTAAAGAAAACAAATGACTTGGTGAATTCGGCTCGACATAGGGATTCTTTGTAAAGTGTTGTAGAAAACGTGTGTTAATTAAACACACGTTATCTACAATACTTTAACTAATTAAGTTTCCCCACTTAGTCGTAGAAGTTTTCACAGGGAAGAAATTTTGCTTTAAATCAGTAATATATCTTGTTTTTCTGCGTTTTTATCTTTACTAATATTAAAGCTGAAAGTCTCTTTGTCTGAATATCTGGATCTCTGTCTGCCTGTCTGTTTTTCTAGATGTCTGTGACGCGCATAGCGTCTAGACCGTTTGGCCGATTTTCATGAAATTTGGCACAAAGTTAGTTTGTAGCATGGGGGTGTGCACCTCGAAGAGAGTTTTCGGAAATTCGAATTTGTTCTTTTTCCAATACGATTTTAAGAACATTTTCCAGAGCAAAATTGTCTTAAGATGGACGAGTAAATTACGAAATTATCATGACGTGGAATGGGGAAAGCGAATGAACATAGCCAATTGGCGAGAAATTCGTCATCCATTATTTGTAAATATACAGGCGAACCGAATGACCTTTTAATTTTCCACTACGGGCAAAGTCGTGCGGGTACCACTAAATTGAAATATAATAAGTAAATGGCGATTTTCGAAAAAATGTCCCGTGCGTAACACTAAGTTTTAATTTTTTTCCAGCTAACCAAAGCCCTTAAGCAATGATGCTGTTGAGGAATAATACGTGTTTTATTATACTATCAAAACATATCAGTGAATCCCATATTTAATTGTTAGTTGTTTGAAGCAAATAAAAAACTTAGCGTTACACACGGGACATTTTTTCGAGAATCGCCCTAAATGTGATACAGAGAGAGAGAGAGAGAGAGAGAGAGAGAGAGAGAAAGAGAGAGGAAGAGAGAAAGAGAGAGAAAGAGAGAAAGATAGAGATAGAGCTTTGTATGATATCAAACTTAGCTTTTGACTCAATCCTTAACTCATTTTTGTATTTCAATTTCAAAACGTTTCCCAACACTGTTGAATGCTATTAGAAACCAATTATAAACAAAAAAAAAAAAAAAAAAAATACATGTGAGCTTGATGGTGAAGATGGTCTGATCTATTAATATTATACTTCATTTTTGATTTTTTAAACTCTTTTCAGATGTGACTGAAAAGTAAAACAACTACTTTATTATGGAAAGAATTTTGCAATATAATGTTCTGCGGATTTGAAATTACAAAAACATATTTTGCACTAAATCTTCTGGTTTGGTTAAAAATATTTGCTTTATGAGGCCTAAAGGGGGATTAAAATACTGGTTTGCGATACAAAATTGATGTTGATACATGGAAACGAAATTTGATTTTTGTTCTGATTAAAAATTCAGGAATTTTTTATGGTAAATATGACTGTAAAATGGAGTGTTTACAGTGCAGAATAACTTTCAGTAAATGTACCTTAAAAATTTAACGATTGCAGCGCCAATTGATACACCACTAACAGTGCGAAGCAGATAACACCGTTGTTTCCCTTCACTCGATGCCTCCCAACTGGTATGGTAGGCTGCAAAGCCGCCTGCCACTCCGAAGGTTCCGGAATCGAATTTCCTTGCAGCGTTTTGCGTTTCTTAACTGTCATTTATTCTACAGTAAAATAGGATTTTATATTAAAAGTTACTGGCAACACGGATGCCTGTAATTTTTAGCGTAAAACTTCAGGATTTTTTTTAACAGTGAAGAGATTTTTGGTTTTATTGCTATGCTACCAAGAGTTTATTTAATTACTGGTATTGAGCAACTGCGGTCAAAGATAACCTATTATAAGATGGTATAGTGGTTAAATGTCCAGAGGTGATTAACCTTCTTTTCTACTTTTCCGTTTAAATTATGGTTTACTTTGTTTACTACCTCATCTTTCTTTTGTTTTCAAACTTTTTTCATAGTTTATATTTCTCACTTCAGTTTTTTTAAAAAATACATATTTTACTCTTATATTTTAGCATATTTCATTGCATATTAGGACCTATGACACGAGCTAACAACTTCATATTTTAGTTGTACATTTTATGAAAATATTAACAAGAAAAGTATGCTAATAAAAATTAAGGAAATGCATATTTATTATTTTTTATGTACAGTTTAATATGAAGCAGTGGTAATTAAAAAACTTTTAAAAGACGAAACACCATATCTAAATAAAATAAATGAAGAAAAATATTCACATATTTTAATGACCAGTTCAAAATTTTTCAAAAAAAGTAATCAGTCATGAGAATAGAACATCAACATGCATCAAATGCTTAGGTTGAAATCTAACTTTGCTTAACCTACAAATACAATGCGTTAATATACATCTTAGAAGAGTGAAAAATTGATTATAATCTCTAATGATAGACTAGCTTTCATTGTGTTTTTGTCGGCTTTTGTCCGGTGAATCATAAAAAAGTGTCTTTGAAATATGGCATACATATGACGAGAGAACTAGAGCAGCTTAAAAATGTTGTCTATACGTACATTAAGAAATTGTTTTCCAGAAAAAAATAACCGTAGCATAGAAATACTAAAGGTAAAAAAATGCATTCAATGTGCTTTTTGTTTGTTTTTCTAAGAGCTTCACTTCAGAAAATTCATGTTTTAGCATTATAATTTCATTTCCATTTCGCTTTATTGTTGGTTGAAAAATATTAACCGTTGCATCTCATTAAAAATGTTCGTTTCCGCCAGAAATGACTAAAGTAAACAAAAGAACAGATAATGAACCTCCAGCTATAATTAATATGGTATTTCAACAAAACAATATAGAATGAAAGGAAGTGAGAAGTACAAAGCTTTTAGTTTTGAAGGAAATGTTCTTTTTACGGCACGTAATAACGATTAATTAAATGTTTTCTTGGTTTATACGTGTACTTTTTTTTCTAAATATTGTTCAGTGTTTTTTTCTAAGGAAGCAGAACGAGAATGCAAATGAGTTGCAAATGAACTCTGTAATTTAACTAGATGTTTGAAAGCATTTTGTTTTCATTTCTTGCCGGAACAAAAATTTTGAAGCATTTACTTTATTTAAGTACCATTTTCGCAATTTATTTCTGGGGTTCTTATTTTTTTATACTGACTTGTTATGAGAAACAACTTACTTAAAACCAATGATGTGAGGGGTGTTACATTGTTTGTAGTACAAAATAAATTACGCGGTATTATTTTAGTGGGTGTGTACCTCATTATTAGTTATACATTATTTCTCTTTTATTTTGTAGAAACGAGAATAATTTTGAGAATTAATTTTTTAAAAATAGGTTTTACTCATGATTCGAAATTAAAAAAAGCATGCTTTGAGAGAGAAATTTCTTGTAGTTTTCCTATTTGTTTTTTTAATTGTAACGTTTTTGATGTACAGCTAAAGTGAAAAGTGTTTGAAAATTGATGTATAATAATGTAATGTGTATTAGTGTAATTACTTAAACATGAATTTTTTATCTGATTGAAAAAAAGTAGTAGAGTCCGTAGAAAATGACTTAACATGTTGTACTGTAGCAAGAACAAACTCCTAACAATAACAAAAAAAAAAAAAAACTGTATTCCATAACGATATGTTAAAAACAATATTCAATTGTTGGAAACGTTTTTATTTATGTTGACGACAAAGAGTTCGAGATAGAAGATAGGCAAGAAATTAAATAAAGCAGTTGACATATAAGAAAAAAAAGAATACACATATGAATTGTCAAAGTTTAGAAGGCTTAAAACGCGGATTAGCAGACGATTAAAATTTCTTGTAAATACCTAATCTCAATCAGAATACTTTTAGTTTAGTTTAGAAACAAAATCCGCCCACAGAAGAAAATACTGTTGACGTACAGGTACGAAAATAAATGGGTACTATTCTAGTAAAAGAAACAACTGGTTGTCAATCTAGAAGAAGATAGAAACTGAACGTAGTACTGAGCAGGAAACTAAATCCGAGAACTGAACTACATCTGAAGCTTCCCAAACTGATAAATGATTTATTCGCTTTCTAATTTTGTTTTTTGCATGAGAAGAAATAAATGTCTTATGCATGGTCAGAATTTGGTTTATTAAGACTAATGAAATTGTGTTACATTAACAGGATTAATGGATGTAACGTTACACAAATTCTGGAGAAAGTCATATAATTCTTTTAAAACTCAAATAGTTGTAGGAACTTTGTGCTATGGATTGTTATAAGTCCCATTCTCAGTTACAATTAATTACCAAACTGAGGTTTAATTCAAAACGCATGCGTAAAGATCATCATCGACGCGGAGCTCGTAAAACCTTATTAACGAAGCCAACACGAACCTTCGTGGTCGAGTGGTAAAAAACTTATGCTTTGCGAACTGTCTGTGAGACTGACGTGGCGCGTTCGATTCTGCTCAGATGTTCTGTGTTTTATGTCCTTTCTTAGTGTTTTAAGAACACCTCGTTTGTATATTGCAAAAAATTTCAAATTGGTGTGAAGTTGATTGGTGTATATTGACTGTGAGAAAATATGAACTTGTGATAAATATTGAACAGATTGACAGCAAAATCTATAAAGAAGAAGAAGGAAAAAAAGAACACAGGGCTTCTAGCATAAAATTTCTGTTTTTTTTTTTTTCTACAACGAAGTTTCAAATATTGTAACCTACTAGTTTATTTTTATACTTTCAATTTAGAACGTATAGAGAGACATTATTACCTGATCAGTTAATATCTTTGGATTATTTAAATCATCAAATAGCAAACTTAGTTCTTTTTAAGTATAAGTCAACTTACACATAAAAATGAGTAACTGGCCAAGAAAGTCAGATGAAAGCTTAATTTTTGCTAGTGCGTAACTTTTCAAACAATTTCTTTGTAAGCATGCAAAAAAGTTTGGTGTCACCTTCAACATAAATTCCTGAAACGTTATGCTACAGGAACATTACAATGGTATAATCTTCCACAAGCGACGTGTAATTTTTCGCCAGTTACATCAGTTAGGAGTCTCCAGAGCAACAGATGCAACTACAAAACCACCAATGTCATAGAGCGAGGTCCCATAAATATTTTTAGTGTTGAAATAAGCAAATTTAACTTAAGAAGTTAAAAGAAATTCACTCTTTAAGTTAAAAAACACAGTTGCGAAAGCTAAAGATCTTTATTTATGCATCTTCTCTCATGGTTCGAATGATAAGGAAGACTTCCTCAGATTCGCAAAGGAAGCTTTGAGAGAATATTCCAAAAAAGGGAGAAAGTACTAGTACAACATTCCAAATCCGCCATGTCAGTTAAAAATCTGAAAAAATATAAGGTAAACATTAGTATGAAATGATGTGTTTACATAAAAGAAAATTTTTCATTAAATTTTACCCTACAAAGTAAACGATGTTGTGTTAATTGGTACAACACGTGACTTGCAGTTTTGTGACGAACATAATTTCCCTTTCCTGCTTTCCTCTTGAGTCTCTTTCAGTATGGGTACAGAGCGTCATTCAAAGAACAGTGAGAAGGCAGCATTGTATCCCAGTGCTTGTATTTCATTCTTTTTTATCAACTATCCACTGCGCTATTAATTCCTTTACCGAAAAACTTCACAGTAAAATAGGTGTGTTGTGCTGGCAACAGGATGGCAGTAATTTTTGCTGAAAAATTTGAGGGATTTTTTCCTTTTTTTTACAGTGGAGCTAAAGGCGGAAATTTTTGAAATTTCTACATAAAATACACTAGTGTGCAAATTTAAGAAAATTTTCAATCTTGGTCAACTATCTCTAGAATTATCAAACTAGTTTTTATAAAATTTGTTATGTACATACATTGGTACAATACAAAACAAATAACCATTTAACGTTTAAAATAAACAAGCATGATCATGAAAAACACTCACCAGTGTCAGGGAATAAAGCAGCGGTAAATTTAACAAGAATCAAATGACCCTACTTTCCCGTATACCAACATCGACTATCTAAAACATAATCAGTATTCTCTTATTTAGCAAAGACTGTGTATTATGTCAAACATACTTTTAAACCATTTAAAGTTGATTTTAAAAAAAGATAATATGAATCTCTCATCTGATAAAATAGATACGTAAAAAATAATTAAACGAACAAAAAATATACTTGCTAAACAATGCAGCTTCTTTTCTATAAAAAGTCTCGTTTTCAATAAATAAATAAATAAATAAATATAAAGAATTAAAAATGAATAACTTATCAAAGTAAACACATTTTATTACAAAAAAAAAAAAAAAAAAAAACAAATTCCGCAGCTCTTCTGGGCAAAACTACAGCGCATCAGAATTTATTTTTCCCGTTGCCAAAAACACTGAAAAAAAGTAAATAAATATTAAAATGTCTTCTTGAATAAATAGTTTTTCAGAAGAAAACATCATCTCCACAGCTCTTTCTTTCTGTTCGAAAATAAAACGCTCCGAATTTTCTTTTGTTTCCCATTACCAAAAAGTAAAACTTTAAAATGAAACTAAAAACAAACTATCGCAACAATCATTATTTCACACTAAAAACCAGGGCATTAGAGTCGGGGTTGTGGAGTTCAAGTCGGACTGATTTTGGATCGGGAGTAGACGGCTTTAAAATTTCAAGAGTCGTAGTCTGTCTTTTTCTCTCCGACTCATTTTAGGGGTTCAGTAGTTGGAGTAAGAGTCGAATTTCCTAAAATTCTAAGAGGTTTTTTTTTTCTGGAATAATAAGTTAAATTATATTTTCCAATCGACTCCGCAGCCTTAGTAAATACATTTGTGGTTTGAATTCATTTCATTTTCATTGAGAAGCAATTATCTCCGCTTGCATCAACGTTAAGTCTACCTCAAATAGTATTTCGATTTTTCTAAAACTGTTCGCTCAAAAGTTCTTGGAAGGGGCCTCAATAACTCGGGAGGGGGGGGGGCAGACAGACTGAGAGTTGGAGCTACAAAGAGAGATTGAGTCACAAAGTGTCCCCATTTCAAAATCCTGCTTTCGATCAAAAAATGTTGTTTGAGTCGAACTATCCACTCAAAAGTATGATTGGACCTGTCCCCCCCACGAAGGGGGGGGGGCAGGTCAACAAACAGACAGACTGACGTTAAAGCACCGATGAACAAATATTATCCCCACCTTAAAACATAACTTCCTAATTTTAAATTTTTTTGCAGACTTTTTTCAAATGATTTTTGATATTTTTGTGATTTTTAATGACTATTTTCACGCTCTCTTCTTCTTTTGAGAGCAGACGCTAGGTTTGGAACTCTTCCCGTAACCACTATAAAAATTGTTGTTTTTTTTTTACATCTAAATTCATTACGTTTACCACACACTGTAAAAAATTTGTGTAACCTTACTCGGTAAATACGGTGGCAGCATTCTGCGTTTTGTGTAACCTTATTAAGGCGGCTTGCTTCCTCCATAGCAATGGAGCATTTTAACTGATAAAACTGGTGTAACGTTTTCAGCGATGCGTAACGTTACACCAGTTTTATCAGTTAAGTTACTCCATTGCTATGGAGGCAGCAAGCTGCCTCCGCAGTAGATTACAGAGTAAGATTACGCCAATTTTTACAGTGCAAGAAGGAGTCGTTTACTTTTTTTGCAATTTTAAAACATTCAATCCCAAAAGCATTCAATCCCATTGTGCCATTATTTTTATTTAACTGCTGATGTAGTTCACTATTTTTTTTTTTACGCGAAGTTGTGCCTTACCGTGGTTTTCATTTCAAATATTAATTTTCGATCTTATTTATTTTATAGGGAAAACTGATCAAAAGGTTTCCCACTAATATGTAATAAATATATTTGATTTTTTGCCTGCTTCTCAAAGAATCTTCAAGCATAACTTTCGAAAACGAAAGCATTATGGTTTTCTAAATCTAAATATTATTTGGGATATTTTAATTTTTAGAAGTAATTTCAAGTGCATGTTTATGTTTATTTACCGTGAACTGAAATAAGGACTTAATGCTCATTTTTCTAGAATTTAAAATTATTCAAGTATGAAATTAATTTCCCAAATTCCGTCACTTTAATTAGTTAGGAGAATATATGCTTCATTTTTGAGCTGTGTTTATGTTTATGTGCGTGAAATAAATGCTTTTAGTAATTATAATTGTAAACTTTAAAAACCTTATCTCGTATTTATTATAATTAAAATCGCAATCAGCATTAAATTGGAAATCTTAATTTTGTTTGAGTTTTCTTCCAATGTCTTGAAAGTTGTAGAGGTGCGTAACAGTTAAATACATTCAGTAAAATTTTGGTGTCATACTTCTTTTAAAGGTAGTTAGATACAAATTAATTGCTTACTAATTGTTTTAGAAATTGCTTAACGTGAGAAAATAAGTGAAAAATTAGTCCCATATTAATGTATATTTAATAATATTTGCCTTTTAATGAGTTATGTATTTGAAACTTAACATCATTTTTGGCGCTGACAAGAATTTACTTGCAATTAAAAATTAATGATTAAAACGTATTAAGTGCTTTTTATTTAGATGACCAATCCTTTTTTGATAAAGCGATCTACATCTGCTGTCATTTTTCGTCAGCTATCGACAAATAATAGACTAGAGTTGTTTTGTTTTAAGTAATATGCTTCTCTGTTGCTTGATTTCGTTCTTCGTATTAGCTCTTGTGAAATCGTTGTCTGAAATATTCCACAAAGCATCTGACTTTAAAATATTTCTAATAAATGATTATAGACGGTTGAAAATTACTGAAAAGTAAAGCCTGATGATTTGAGAAATTGAGTTAAAAAAAAATTTTGTATTAAATACGGTTTTTTCTTAACATCAAAGACGCATATTTTGTTTTTACAGATCAGTTTTTAGCTAATTTGGATAATAGTGATATCAAACAGTACTCGAGAAAGTTTTTCAGGAAACATTTATTGGTTAGTTAAAATATAATACACAGTCCAGTCACATTAATGTGACCACCACGTACTTTCCACGTCAGAGTTAAATAACCAATCACAGAAGGCAGGTGGCAGCACAATGCAATTGAGCGTATATAAAGGGTGTGTGAGGGCTTCGGAAAACATTTCAATCGTTGGCGTAATGCAGAAACGAAGCGATTTATCCGACGTCCTAGAGGACATGATCATTGGCTTTCGGGCCAAGGGTGGAAGCATTTCCGAAACGGTTGAGTTTGTGAACTGTTCGCCTGCCGCCGTGGTAAAAGTGTACCGTGCATGGCAAAATGGGACTGTTCAAAATCTGCGACGTGGCAAATGTGGTGCACCACGGGCCATAGATGACAGAGGCGAACGACGGTTGCGGAGATGCGTTCGGGCAGATAGATGGGCTACCGTTGAACAACTGACCACCAAAACGAACCAAGGGGCTACCAAAAGTGTCTCCCAAACTACTATTCAGCGAACATTGCTGCGTCTGGGCCTCCGAAGCAGACGCCTGGTTCGTGCACCTATGCTGACTGCTGTTCATCGACGACGAAGGCTAGAATTTGCACGCCAGTACAGCAGCTGGACGTCCACTGAGTGGCGACAGGTTGCGTTTTCAGATGAATCGCGTTTTATGCTCCATCGGACAGATGGACGTTGGCGTATAAGGTGTGAAACCTCTGAAAGGAACCACCCTGCAACCATTGCCGGAACGGTCCAAGCTGGAGGTGGGAGCATTATGGTCTGGGGAATGTTTTCCTGGCATTATCTGGGTTCACTGATCGTTGTAGAAGGCACGATGGATCAATACAAGTACGCATCTGTCCTTGCGGACCATGTCCACCCCTACATGCGCATTGTTTTTCCTCAGGATGATGGCATCTTCCAGCAGGACAATGCGAGGTGCCATACAGCTGCCAGTGTACGTGCGTGGTTCGAAGAGCACCAGGATGAGTTTACCGTCCTCCCCTGGCCAGCAAACTCACCTGACTTAAACCGAATCGAGCATCTGTGGGACCATCTCGATCGAGTTGTTCGCGCCATGTATCCTCAACCGCGTAATCTAGCGCAGCTGGCCACGGCATTAGAGTCGGCATGGCTCAACATCCCACAGAACACCTTCAGGGACCTAAGTAACTCTCTTCCTGCACGTCTCGCAGCAGTCCGCTCTGCGAAAGGTGGTTATTCTGGCTTTTGACAGATGGTCACATTAATGTGACTGGACTATGTATTTTACAATGTTTAAATCTCAGTTGTTTTTATCATTTTGAGAAAGGGGTGAGAGATAGCAGAAACTTGCGTTACGTTCTTCTATTGACATTTAATCACACTTGCTATTTCGGATAATTTTACATTTTTAAGTGCTTTTTGTCATTTTTCAATTATGATGTATAAATAAGTAGGTATGTTTTACTTAAAATATAAAAACAATATATATATATATATATATATATATATATATATATATATATATATATATATATATATATATATATATATATATATATATATATATATATATATATATATATATATATATATATATATATATATATATATATATATATATATATATATATATATATATATATATATATATATATATATATATATATATATATTAGGGTGGTCCTTATTTTTGAAGTTGCAGATATTTTACGCGACGCCCCCGCAATTTGTTCCATTATACAAATAAATGATCCTTGCAAAATTTAAAGTCAATCCATGAATATTAACACGTGCCCCTAGGGCCCCCATTTTTAAATTTCGAAGAAAAATTTGCGGATTTTCTCATTTTTATGTAAAAATATTCTAACGTTTTATATTTAAAGTAATTTTGAACCTCAGTAGGTGCTGCTACTTACATATCGACCATTCTCTCATTTTCATTATGTAAAATTTAACATGTTACATAGAATAAAATGTAAAATGGCCTTGGGTCAAGCGTACCGCTCTTCTGCTCTTGTTCCAACCAAGCGGCAGGGGAACGTTTCTTCCCATCGAGATGGACTCAAGGGGTTCTGTAGTCCATTAACGACTGACCTAGGCCATTAATGAACGATCTTTGACAACAACAAATTGCCTCCTCCAAGGCTTTGGGGGTGTTGATTTACAAAATTCCCTGTGTATGTAATAGGTGTGTCAAATAGAGTCGCAAGGTTTCAATGCTATAAATATAAGTAATTGCAATTATATTTTAATTCGCTGTTCTTTAGTTATAAACATACCTAGATGCTTATGCAATTTTTAATTTTTAAAATACAAATTTCCGAAAATACTCGATTACTGCTAACATAAAAATAAACTGTATTTTCCATAGCTAAAATATAAATAAAAAAAAATATCCAGATCGGAACAATGTAGAAATCTATACTTTAAATTAATTTTCTTCTATTTTAGTACATAGTCCTTTATTATCATCTAATTCTTGCGATTCACAAGATTTAGAAACTAAAATGGGTATCGATCCTAACTTGTTGAACCTTTGTTTTCTACAGCTGGTTTACCACAATGCAAAAAAGCTTGACAACTATTGATATATGCTCGCCTTTCATCACTGTTAGACAAATGCCATATTAGGGATAAAGATGTTGTTCATTTATTTACAGCCTATGTAGGTGCTGTAAATTTAAATCCAAATGACCTAGTGATCAATCGTACATTCCTTAAGAAAGAAAAATCTTTGAGAGGTAAAATTAAATTTCATGAATTTAGATTTTGTAGTTATTTACTGGGATACAAAGCTACATCCAGATGTAACTGGAAAAAGAACGCCGACACGATTTCGATGATAGCTTCAGGTCCTAATATTGAGCAGCTACTCGGAATTCCTTTGATATTTCTTCAGCTGTATATAATATCTTAGATGATAGCTCTTTATTGCTAACTGTTCTAGCTGTAGTGTTTGATACAACGACTTGCAATACCAACCGCATAAATTGTGCATGCAATTTTTTAGAGCAAAAACTGAACGGTGATATATTACATTTGGATTGCCATCATCATGCACTTGAAATCGTACTGCAGAGAGTGTCTTTAAAGAAGTTCTGACCTTTCTTAGTTCTAGATCAGATATTCAATTATTTAAACGCTTCAAAATTTTGTGGAAAGATCTCCATCTTTCAGAACTTATTGTATTTCAATCAAGTACACATACCACTTAAATTCTAAAAGACGAAGTGGATGACATATCATAGTTCGTAAAAAGCGGAATTGAGAAAGATTACAGAGAATTCTCATAACTTGTAATAATATTTCCTAGTGAATTTCCTCCTACAGGGATATGTTTTCGGCAACCTGGAGCTTATCCTTGAGCCGCATGGGTGGCAAAAGGAATTTTTGTTTGAAAATTTTTATATTTAGGAAACAATTTAAATTGACCTTACATGAAAAGAAAGCCCTTCAATGCTGTTTTAAAAAGCTGTTTTACAATGAAATGCTGTATGAAGATATGGTTTTTTGCAGCAACCCAATCGAGGCTCCTTCGAATAATATAATATGTCTGAAAAAATAGCAGCGTACAAAATGACGACAAACATGCAGCAGAAGCAGTGATTGAAAAATTCATAAGTCACTTATAGTATTTAGGGGATAAACTAGTAGCTTTGTCCGTATTGGATGAAGGAATTAACTTTGAAGATAGGAAAAGAGTAGGACTCGACCGCCGATGCATCGCATCGGCGCCGATGGTTCAACAATTTAGCCATCGGCACCGGCATCGGCGGCCGATGTTAACTTGCAGGAAACATCAGCCCATCGGCCTTAAAAACATCGAAAAGCCGATGAAATTGGCCGATGTTTTTGAAAAAAAAAGGACCTTTGTTGTTTTACTTTTTAATACAAAGTAAAGGGAGTTATTGTTTTCAAACACAATTGTTTAGGGTCTGGTGGGGGAAAGTGGTTAATGGGGTAAAGTGGTCATAATTCAAATAAATGGCTATACCTTAAAAATAAATGTTCGAATGAATGTGAAAATTTTATTTTAGAGTAGTGCAGTTCGAAACTACATTTTGAATACAAAATTTTACAACTGGCAAAATTTTATTTGGTAAAAAAAAATATTTTGAGTGATTATGATTTTTTTAAAAATATAAACACCTTTTTTAACTTCCTTGAGAAATTTTGTTTGTTAGAATTATGAACAGATTGACTGCACAGGAAGCTTCCTACATGTCTCAAGAACTCATACTCATTAGCAGTTAGCTGAATCTATTTTGAATAACTTTTTTGAACAATTTTAGTAAGATGGGGTAAAGTGGTCATAATATTAGGCTTAACGAATATTGTTCTTTTAAAATCACTTAATCTTTAAGTATAAGTCAGGTATAAATTAAATATTAATTTCACTTAATATGTATTGTTTTTACAGTAAACAAGGCTAAATATATGAGTATATGCGCATGCATACGCATATACTCGTGTAGGCACGTATATATACGTATTCACATAAATGCACCAATAAACACGTATTTGGGTATCTCGTAGTATTTTTTATCTATACAGATATACATTCGACTATACACGTATATACCCGCTTATACTCGTACATATACGAACACTTATATACTCAGGTAGACACGACGTATATACACGTACATACTCGAGCTGACACTTACATACTAGCATATGATATACATGCATGCAGGGTGAGATTAAACTCTTGGGCAAATTTTTAAAAGGTGTTAGAGAGGAGGATAAGAAGTATGAATCATAAGAAACATATGGCCACAAACTCAACGCTGACGCGCTACATACACGCAAAGCCAGAAACTAATGAATGCAAAACAGGTCACAAATTTATTACAAAAAAGACAATTTTACACAACGACTTAAGAAAGTTTTAAAGTCATTGATGAAACTTGCGGCCGGCATCTGTAATACATGCGTCGTAATCACTCTGTTGCAATTACGAGACTCTTGAAAAACTTTCATCAGTCGCTGCGCCTTTGTTGCGATGCGTGTATTAGAGCTACTACAGGCCTTACTTTTTAACAACTGTCTAAATATTTCTTAAGAACTAAAATGTCGGGTAAAATCATCTTTGTGTAACAAATTTGTGACCTGTTTTCATTCCATCGATTTCTGGCTTTGTGTGCATGTAGCGCGTCAGCGACCATAAGTTCCTTATGATTCTTTGCTTCTTATCCTCCCCTTTCACACCACTTAGATTTTGCCCGAGATCTTGGATTCACTATGTAAGCATACATGTATATTAGCGGATATACTCGTAGATATGCGTGGATTCATGTACTGGTGTTTAAACGTAAATGTACGTATATACGTCTAACAAGCATAGAATCGTGTTTACACGTAAGCATACGTATATACTCTTGCTTCCACATATATATATACGTGAGTAGACACGTACCAAACACGCACTGGATATATCCACGAATTAACTCGTGTATACCCGTATATGTATGTAAGTACACTGCTGGCCGTTAAAATTGCTACACCAAGAAGGAATAATCTGAATGAAACAAAATTTTGCACAAGTGATGACAACATTGACACTAGAAAACGATTACAAAATGAAAGCAAAACGATCATTTATTACTGGAAAAATCTCACATGAATGGAGGTTTAAGTACCCTGTTGCGCCACCTCTAGTTGGAATTTAAGAACCGATACGGTCGAGCATTGAGGTACAGCAGTTTTGTACGATGTCTTACGTCTTCTCGTACCACAGTTGCTGTAAACGCGCCACTAATTTGATCAAACTTACAAGCTGTCCTATTTACCGTCTCAAGTGATCCCAGATATGCTCAATTTGTGACAAGTCACAAATCGCAGACCAGAGCATCACGCAGACCAGAGAAAGTGATAATGCGGAAGAGGAAATCCCTTTACACCCTTGCTGTGTTTGATCGAGCATTGTCATGTTCAAAAATGGTTCCTGGGAGCCCCGTCGTGAGTGTAACGCGTATGAGTTTGATCGAATAAGTGGCACGTTTACAGCAACTGTGGTACTAGATGACGCAGGATATCGTAGGAGACTGTTATGTCTCAATGCCCGATTGTTTCGCTTCAAGTACATCGTACATTCACGCTAGAGGTGGCTTAACAGGGTACTTAAACCGCCATTTATTCGAGATTTTTCCAACCATAAATGATCAATTTGCTTTAATTTTGTAATCACTTTCTAATGTCAATTTTATTATCACGTGTGTAAAATTTAGCTTCATTCTGGCAATTTCTTCTTGGTGTAGCAATTTTAATGGCCAGTAGTGTATCTATGTACACTTATATATGCGTATATACGTCGACTATACACGTATATACTCAGAAACTCAGGTATGCACATATATACTCGAGATACATGTGCAAACACGCAAATGATGTTCGTTTTGCGCGTATATACTCGCATATACACGTGACTCGTATATACTCGTGTAGACACGTATACACTCCTGTAGGCAATCACGTATACATGCTTATACGCTCGTGTATACACGAATATACTTGAGTAGGCACATGCATGCATGTATCTGATGTATGCATGTATTTATTCATATATGAACATGTTTACTCTTGTTTACACGACACGTATATACTCGTGCACACCCGCATATACTCGTACATATACTTGTAACTATAAAAATAACCGAAATATACAAATAATAGGGTTATTTGTAACAGTTTTGCAGCTGTTTTTAACTATGACCACTTTACCCCATGCTATGACCACTTTTCCCCACCCCATGGGGTAAAGTGGTCATAAATACAAAGGGAAATGAAAATGTTATAAAACTACTTAAATCAATATATTTTTTTTCTGAAATTCAATGTACGTGTTCTTTAATAATGCAATGTAAAATAATAACAAAAAAAGTTGAAGTATTTAAAGAATTTATTGTATTTATTATCCACCTAAGTTGAAAACCTACGATTTTATGACCACTTTACCCCACCAGACCCTACTTAAATTTCAGTATGAATTTCTATTTTAGTCACCCTTGAAAGAGTTTTTAATACTGCATTCAGGTATCAAACAAGTTAATTATTTCGTTGTTTCTTGCGGCTGGATGTACGTATGTATCTCTTATAAGTCATAACTCAAAAATGGTAAGCTGTAGAAGGCTAAATTCTCGCATGTGGGATGTGCGCACATTCCAGTTGTGCACTTCCCTTTTTGTTTTCGATCGGGTGTTCTAAAAAGCTTATTAACTGATTTTTTGTGGTTATTATGCAAAACTAATATAGCATCTCAGACTGACGATCATTTTGTGATATATTGCAGAATTGGAGACCATGGAAACAAATATGAGATGGCGAAACCGGTTTTGTTTCATTTTGTTAGATTCCCGTTGAACCGACGGTAATTTTTAATTTTTCGATATTTGTAATATGAAAAACAGTAATGCAGTCTTTTCTGTATCGCTTCGGCGGAGCTACAAGTTTGGGGCCCGTCGAAATACATTTTAGGGGCCCTATTTCTCTATCACAGAAGTTGTAAAACATTCATCATAAGCACTTTTGTAACTCCTACGGTGCCCCTATGGTTCTGGAGCCTCTCGCGCAATTGCAACATTTGCTATATTTTAAATCCGCCACTGCACGTCAAAACAAACTCGGGTGCAAGTCTTAAAAGGATTTTTCTGCTCAATGTTTATGATTATTTTGAAGTCTATTTTTTACGACTATTTTTTGTATTTCCGAGAACACTTGCGTGCCCCTCCTCCAACTCCCTCAATTTCTGAAATTAATCTCCAGTTGTACTTCTGAGTTGTTTCAAACTAACACCATTCATAAAATTAGAGATTTGTTTTTTCAAGCTTTATCTATTGTTTAGGAAGAATTCAGAGCATTAATGTAAGAAATTGATTAAAGACGTTTTGAATATTGACATAATTTGGAAAATAAAGGTATTTTTGACTTTTTTCTTCGGAAGTGCTGAAGTAGATTCAGAAACTCTCTTCCGAGGCGTTGGTGGTAGCGGTTCTGTACTAAAAAAATTAATCCGAAGTTGGGGCAGAAGTTTAACGTTGTGAGTTACTCCAAAATCAGAGGGTGACCTCCCTAACCCACCCTCGTCGTATCAAGCATTTCTTTAATATTTAGCGATTATTTATTTTGGTCAAGAAATGTCATTCTGCGTATTTCTTATACTTGTTTCACCTATATTTTGTAATGCGCCATCTTTTTTGCATCATTAATAGCGATCGATTTTTTTTTCTGTTGTAAGTAACTATTTTTATATATTTATATAAAATCAATGAATAAGTTTTTTTCGTTTTCATCACATGTTTAATAATATGTTATAAAAAAGTTTCAAGGATTTTCTATTGTGCATTTTTTTAAATTTCAGAGAATTATTGTTAAATTGAAAAATTTAATTTGAACTTGTTTGCAGTGCTTCATAAAAAATTAAACAATCAAATTGTTCAATATTACGTGTGCAAACATCAGATCAAGTAGTATATGTATTCAGTTATTAACTTGGTGTAAATATTGAGTTTGTTTATTGTAGCTGCGTTTTAAGAACCTCGCTATTTTCATGGCTATTTCCTTTTTCCGCTGTCACTGTTATACATTTTACGAAAAATGTAAACTTTTCTATTCATAAATTTTAAATAAGTATAAAAATATTCCTATTATGATTTAATGTTGTAACTTATCTGTTACCTTTTTTTGTTTAATTTGATGACTAAAAAAGTCTACGTGCAATCTTTCCATTTTAATTACGTAATTTGTTGACGGTTTCATAGTTTTATTCTTAATTTTTTTTTGAATGATTAAACAACATGATTTAATGTTTTTTAACTATGTGTAGTTTACCTAAATCCATACATTATTACAATATTACTGAAATCTTAGTTATATGTTCAATTAAAAAAAAAAGTCAATTGGTTATTAAACAGACTCTTTGTTTTTATTCCTTTTTCTTCTTTTTTTTTTTTGGCTGTTGTTCTTTGTCTTCCATCATACAGCAGTCAAAAAAGGAGAAGCATAACTACACCCTATACAGATTGTACGTAGTACGATCCAAAAGTTCGGGGGACAAGCTGTACAAAACCTTACCCAGAATAGTTCACATTACCAAAGCACATCCACCTTCAAAAGGTCCCCTTCAGAGACTATGTACTTCTGCCAGTGTTAATATAAATCTTGTAATCACTCCTGGAAGCCATTTTTCGCTACCTTCTGTCATGCAGCTTTATCTTCTCCTGACGGAAGAAAGCGGCGTCCATGCAAATGTTTTTTTTCTGGGAACAGGTAATAGTCACACGGAGCTAAGTCCGACGAAACGTTATGTTATTTGTTTGTCATATCAGAATATTGGCCAATCGAACCGTGCATCCTCAACATGAAAGGCGTCTTCTTCCCCACGATGAAGTTGAAACAGCAGCGCAAGAGACCTTACAGGAGGTTGCAATAAATGACTTCCAGGAGTCCTTCTAAAAGCTATACGAACGTTGGCAGAAGTGCATGGTCGTTCAAGGTGACTATTTTGTAGATAGATGTACTTCAGTAATTTCTATTCACGGTAAATTTTTATACAACTTCTCCTCGAACTTTTAAATCATACTACGTACATATGAGTTTTCAACTTACAATTTCATAACGTTTTTGAGTGACGTAAGTTTACACGCATGAGGACATCAGAAGAGAATTTGCGATAATTAACTAAGGAGGCGTTCAAAATGGATATTTCGGTCATCTATATGTTTTTAGGTACATATGCATGTACATATGCTCCGAAAAAACTTGTGAAGTTTAAATTGGGTGATCGTAAAATAAAAAGTTAGGTTGAAATCTGATTTTTTTTTGGATTACAATTCCTTATTCGTAGAAAGGAAGTAAAGTGAAATGAATCAATAATGATCCTTTAAATCCCTGACAATCTTATCAATTAATTTTTGTTAGATTCAACGTAAAATGTTTAGATGATATAAAGTAATTAAAAAGGTTAATTTTAGTGCTACCTCACTTTAAAAAGAGTTTGCAAACCTCTGAGAAACGATGTACTGGGTCTGAAGTAAAAACTGGAAGATTTGTCAGAAAATTATCAAAAGTGTTAAAGTTCAACGTCCTAGGGGCACGTGTTATTATTGACAGATCGAGTTCAAATTTTGCACACGTTACTTTTTATTATAGTGTAACAAAACTAGGGGGCGTCACTCGTTGAATTCCGAAACTTTTTTTTCCCCATACAAATAAGGACCACCCTAATATATATATATATATATATATATATATATATATATATATATATATATACATATATATATATATATATATATATATATATATATATATATATATATATATATATATATATATATATATATATATATATATATATATATATACATATATATATATATATATATATATATATATATATATATATATATATATATATATATATATATATATATATATATATATATATATATATATATATATATATATATATATATATATATATATATATATATATATGTATATATAAATTTTAACACAAAAATAAAAATCTATTAATATAGTTGCATAGGTACATAGTTAATATAGGTACATATTTCTAATATGGAATTTTAATTTTTATAATTCAATTCAGGTTCAATAAAATCGTACAATCAAGTAGTGACCGTCATCAATGCCAAATGCATGTGCTGTACATTTTTCTTGTTCTCCAGGGAAGACAAAACTAAGCAGTCAGAATCTCTACAATGTGCTTAATTTTTTAGTACAAACCTTGTATTTTCACTCTTAATGATTAGAATTAAAAAAAGTTTTCAGTTTTTAAAGAAGGTGATAATGCCAAACACGTTTCATCCGTTAAAAAGAGCATCAATTTGGTTCAAAAATACGTTGTGTGCAACATCTACATTTATAGTTAACTTTAAAAAGTCTATCCAATTAATAGATAGATGTGGATTTTTCTATTTCCTCCTTGAGTTCCGTGTCAGCATTCGTTTAAAATTCAAAACTGCATGAAAAATTCTTAAAATAAAACAAAATAAATCTTTAGAAATGTCCTCATGATGAACAACTTTCGTGAAAAAATCCTTGAACTAGACGAATTTTGCAAACTCATAAGGGGCGACACATACAGATAATACGTTTCCAGTTCTACCAAGTTTACTTTCAATTTTTTTTTATTTCTAAGCATTAATTGAACTAATTGATTTTAATTTCTATTTAATTTTCATTTTTAACAATATTTTTTGCAGGATATTTCGCTTTCTTTCTTGTTTTTGGTTTGAGAAAAAGGCCAACAATTTATTTGGGTTTTAGCCTTTTAATTTTAAAAGTTTTAAATTATGTTAATTAAAATTTTAAATAAATATTTTGGAGAATTATTGCAAGAGAAACGCAGTAACGCAGTAAACAATGCCGCAAACGTAAGACTAGAGGAGGGTGGCCCAAAGTGGGTAGGTTATCGAAGAACCCTCGAGAATTGTAGTTTTTAGATTTTTATCGCAAAAATTTCGGTTTTATTTCCTAGCAGGGTTCTTGAACTTCAAAAGGAAAAGTGATTTTTGTATAATTTCAAACCTAGTGTTTGTTTATTATCAAACTTTACGAACATTTAAAAAACCCGCTTTGCCCTACCAGGGAGCGCAAAGCGGGTAAGCTTAACTACTTGTGGTTTGGTACGTTTGCCAATCAAATACGAGTATAAGGTAATAAAGGATTAAAATAGTTGACTAGCTACCTGAAATTTTATAAAAAATACATACCAGTTGTACTTACCTAATTTAAAGTCAGAACATTTGTTTATAAAACAGAAAGAAATAACTTATTAAATTAATAGACTAATTAATTGCCATCCTAAAAAATAACTTTTTAAAGTTATACTTATCCTATTAAAACAGAAAATCTACCGCATTACCAAGCGAGGTTGACCAGCATGCCGGGAAATTCGAATTTTCCGGTATGCCGGATAGTTAGAAGTTTATTTTGCAATAACACAGAAGCAAATTTACCCAATCAGTAGCAATCATAAAGCAAACCACTGTAAGGAAAAAAATAAATAAATTTCAAAAGTAACCTTCTTAACAAAAAAAAAAAAAAAAAAAAAGTGTATTGTACATAATATGTGCTTCTTATTATGATACGTCATTATTAATGGATTTAATTATATGCAAATAAAGTAATCAATTCAGAAGCAATCATCGTTACTGCGATTTGTTCATTTTTTTTAAATAAATTATTTTAGGTATTTTCTTTTTAGAGAGGTAAGTTTAATTTTTACTTATTGAATAGCTGTGGTAAATTCTTTAACACTGGTTTAGGGGCAGTAACTTACTGCTTAAATGTTTGCTTACATATTTTTAATTTAATTTTGATAAAATTATTTGTTATTAAACAATATGTTTCTTGTTAAAATAACAAATGACACTGTTGGTAAATATTTTTATAAAATTAAACTGTTTATTAATACTAATAATATATGTATAGAACTTATATTCATTTTTCAGCTGAACATGTATTTTTTATAATATTGATTTTTATTCCTAACCTCGATTTTTCCGGCATGCCGAAAAGGCAAGTGTTATTGAAAATCTGGTGACCCCTGAATTATGCGGCATGCCGGATAATGCGGGATAATACGGTAAGTCAGCACACTAGTCAAGAAATTATAAATAAATATATGATTAAATCCTATACCCGCTTCGCTCAAACAGATTTTGCCCAAACGCACGTTTTTTTTTTTTTTTTTAATTTTTTTTTTCAATAATAATAACCTTAACTTTAAAAAAGAAACAAACGAAGTGACTATTTTTGAGGTGGATGGTGTCAGAATAACGTAATATTATCAACAATCAAAAAAACTAAGCTGGTGTTCGACTAATCACAAATTACAAAACTTCATTTTTTAAAAGAAATGTGTCATTTTTTAAAAATTGTAAGCGTAGTTTCGCCATGCCGCTTCACTGCTGCTTCTCTGGGACTCATAAAAACTCGGGGGTGTTCAGGTAAACACGACATGTGAATGCATCGCTGCTTACACACCATGGGGGGGGGGGGGCATACGAAGGCCTACCCGCTTTGGACCACCCTCTCCTGTGTTTGTATTTTTTCTGGAACATACAACTTATGAAAGGATTTATTTTGATCATTTTGTTCTACTATCATCATGAAATTCATGGCATTTAAGAAGCCTTTTAGCAATATCAATTGAAATTAGCCCCTTAGGGACTAGTTACAAGATCCTTTTGAGCATAATACATAATCTGATATTTCAAATTGTGTATTAAGGACTGTTTTCCCAAAATGCATTTAAAGGGGGAAAAAACACTAATGGAAGTTTTGTGGATTTTGTTAAGATTAAGTTAAAGTATTTCAATTAATTGTCATTTACGCATGTAT